>NW_027315957.1:841141-1131141 GCF_026437365.1 Eucyclogobius newberryi
GCTGCAGAACACTGACTTTAGAGATGTAGGAGAGCTGCAGAACACTGACTTTAGAGATGTAGAGAGCTGCAGAACACTGACTTTAGAGATGTAGGAGAGCTGCAGAACACTGACTTTAGAGATGTAGGAGAGCTGCAGAACACTGACTTTAGAGATGTAGGAGCTGCAGAACACTGACTTTAGAGATGTAGGAGCTGCAGAACACTGACTTTAGAGATGTAGGAGAGCTGCAGAACACTGACTTTAGAGATGTAGGAGAGCTGCAGAACACTGACTTTAGAGATGTAGGAGCTGCAGAACACTGACTTTAGAGATGTAGGAGAGCTGCAGAACACTGACTTTAGAGATGTAGGAGCTGCAGAACACTGACTTTAGAGATGTAGGAGCTGCAGAACACTGACTTTAGAGATGTAGGAGAGCTGCAGAACACTGACTTTAGAGATGTAGGAGCTGCAGAACACTGACTTTAGAGATGTAGGAGAGCTGCAGAACACTGACTTTAGAGATGTAGGAGCTGCAGAACACTGACTTTAGAGATGTAGGAGAGCTGCAGAACACTGACTTTAGAGATGTAGGAGCTGCAGAACACTGACTTTAGAGATGTAGGAGAGCTGCAGAACACTGACTTTAGAGATGTAGGAGCTGCAGAACACTGACTTTAGAGATGTAGGAGCTGCAGAACACTGACTTTAGAGATGTAGGAGAGCTGCAGAACACTGACTTTAGAGATGTAGGAGCTGCAGAACACTGACTTTAGAGATGTAGGAGCTGCAGAACACTGACTTTAGAGATGTAGGAGAGCTGCAGAACACTGACTTTAGAGATGTAGGAGCTGCAGAACACTGACTTTAGAGATGTAGGAGCTGCAGAACACTGACTTTAGAGATGTAGGAGAGCTGCAGAACACTGACTTTAGAGATGTAGGAGCTGCAGAACACTGACTTTAGAGATGTAGGAGAGCTGCAGAACACTGACTTTAGAGATGTAGGAGCTGCAGAACACTGACTTTAGAGATGTAGGAGAGCTGCAGAACACTGACTTTAGAGATGTAGGAGCTGCAGAACACTGACTTTAGAGATGTAGGAGCTGCAGAACACTGACTTTAGAGATGTAGGAGAGCTGCAGAACACTGACTTTAGAGATGTAGGAGAGCTGCAGAACACTGACTTTAGAGATGTAGGAGAGCTGCAGAACACTGACTTTAGAGATGTAGGAGAGCTGCAGAACACTGACTTTAGAGATGTAGGAGCTGCAGAACACTGACTTTAGAGATGTAGGAGAGCTGCAGAACACTGACTTTAGAGATGTAGGAGCTGCAGAACACTGACTTTAGAGATGTAGGAGCTGCAGAACACTGACTTTAGAGATGTAGGAGAGCTGCAGAACACTGACTTTAGAGATGTAGGAGAGCTGCAGAACACTGACTTTAGAGATGAGGAGCTGCAGAACACTGACTTTAGAGATGTAGGAGAGCTGCAGAACACTGACTTTAGAGATGTAGGAGAGCTGCAGAACACTGACTTTAGAGATGTAGGAGCTGCAGAACACTGACTTTAGAGATGTAGGAGAGCTGCAGAACACTGACTTTAGAGATGTAGGAGCTGCAGAACACTGACTTTAGAGATGTAGGAGAGCTGCAGAACACTGACTTTAGAGATGTAGGAGCTGCAGAACACTGACTTTAGAGATGTAGGAGAGCTGCAGAACACTGACTTTAGAGATGTAGGAGAGCTGCAGAACACTGACTTTAGAGATGTAGGAGCTGCAGAACACTGACTTTAGAGATGTAGGAGCTGCAGAACACTGACCTTTAGAGATGTAGGAGCTGCAGAACACTGACTTTAGAGATGTAGGAGAGCTGCAGAACACTGACTTTAGAGATGTAGGAGAGCTGCAGAACACTGACTTTAGAGATGTAGGAGCTGCAGAACACTGACTTTAGAGATGTAGGAGCTGCAGAACACTGACTTTAGAGATGTAGGAGCTGCAGAACACTGACTTTAGAGATGTAGGAGAGATGCAGAACAGTGACTTTAGAGATGTAGGAGCTGCAGAACACTGACTTTAGAGATGTAGGAGAGCTGCAGAACACTGACTTTAGAGATGTAGGAGAGCTGCAGAACACTGACTTTAGAGATGTAGGAGCTGCAGAACACTGACTTTAGAGATGTAGGAGCTGCAGAACACTGACTTTAGAGATGTAGGAGAGCTGCAGAACACTGACTTTAGAGATGTAGGAGAGCTGCAGAACACTGACTTTAGAGATGTAGGAGCTGCAGAACACTTACTTTAGAGATGTAGGAGAGCTGCAGAACACTGACTTTAGAGATGTAGGAGAGCTGCAGAACACTGACTTTAGAGATGTAGGAGAGCTGCAGAACACTGACTTTAGAGATGTAGGAGCTGCAGAACACTGACTTTAGAGATGTAGGAGAGCTGCAGAACACTGACTTTAGAGATGTAGGAGAGCTGCAGAACACTGACTTTAGAGATGTAGGAGCTGCAGAACACTGACTTTAGAGATGTAGGAGCTGCAGAACACTGACTTTAGAGATGTAGGAGCTGCAGAACACTGACTTTAGAGATGTAGGAGAGCTGCAGAACACTGACTTTAGAGATGCAGGAGCTGCAGAACACTGACTTTAGAGATGTAGGAGAGCTGCAGAACACTGACTTTAGAGATGTAGGAGCTGCAGAACACTGACTTTAGAGATGTAGGAGCTGCAGAACACTGACTTTAGAGATGTAGGAGAGCTGCAGAACACTGACTTTAGAGATGTAGGAGCTGCAGAACACTGACTTTAGAGATGTAGGAGAGCTGCAGAACACTGACTTTAGAGATGTAGGAGAGCTGCAGAACACTGACTTTAGAGATGTAGGAGCTGCAGAACACTGACTTTAGAGATGTAGGAGAGCTGCAGAACACTGACTTTAGAGATGTAGGAGAGCTGCAGAACACTGACTTTAGAGATGTAGGAGAGCTGCAGAACACTGACTTTAGAGATGTAGGAGAGCTGCAGAACACTGACTTTAGAGATGTAGGAGCTGCAGAACACTGACTTTAGAGATGTAGGAGAGCTGCAGAACACTGACTTTAGAGATGTAGGAGAGCTGCAGAACACTGACTTTAGAGATGTAGGAGCTGCAGAACACTGACTTTAGAGATGTAGGAGAGCTGCAGAACACTGACTTTAGAGATGTAGGAGCTGCAGAACACTGACTTTAGAGATGTAGGAGCTGCAGAACACTGACTTTAGAGATGTAGGAGCTGCAGAACACTGACTTTAGAGATGTAGGAGCTGCAGAACACTGACTTTAGAGATGTAGGAGAGCTGCAGAACACTGACTTTAGAGATGTAGGAGAGCTGCAGAACACTGACTTTAGAGATGTAGGAGAGCTGCAAAACACTGACTTTAGAGATGTAGGAGAGCTGCAGAACACTGACTTTAGAGATGTAGGAGAGCTGCAGAACACTGACTTTAGAGATGTAGGAGCTGCAGAACACTGACTTTAGAGATGTAGGAGAGCTGCAGAACACTGACTTTAGAGATGTAGGAGAGCTGCAGAACACTGACTTTAGAGATGTAGGAGCTGCAGAACACTGACTTTAGAGATGTAGGAGAGCTGCAGAACACTGACTTTAGAGATGTAGGAGAGCTGCAGAACACTGACTTTAGAGATGTAGGAGCTGCAGAACACTGACTTTAGAGATGTAGGAGAGCTGCAGAACACTGACTTTAGAGATGTAGGAGAGCTGCAGAACACTGACTTTAGAGATGTAGGAGCTGCAGAACACTGACTTTAGAGATGTAGGAGAGCTGCAGAACACTGACTTTAGAGATGTAGGAGAGCTGCAGAACACTGACTTTAGAGATGTAGGAGCTGCAGAACACTGACTTTAGAGATGTAGGAGAGCTGCAGAACACTGACTTTAGAGATGTAGGAGCTGCAGAACACTGACTTTAGAGATGTAGGAGAGCTGCAGAACACTGACTTTAGAGATGTAGGAGCTGCAGAACACTGACTTTAGAGATGTAGGAGCTGCAGAACACTGACTTTAGAGATGTAGGAGCTGCAGAACACTGACTTTAGAGATGTAGGAGCTGCAGAACACTGACTTTAGAGATGTAGGAGCTGCAGAACACTGACTTTAGAGATGTAGGAGAGCTGTGGGACCTTTGATTTGCAACGATCTCAAGTGCGAGACAGCGGGGCCCGAGCGGGTCGTAAGGCTCGACCTGCACCACCAGACTAGGTCTGAGCGGTCTGAGCGGTCTGAGCGGGTCTGAGCGGTCTGAGCGGTCCGAGCGGTTCGAGCGGTCCGAGCGGTCCGAGCGGTCTGAGCGGGTCAGAGCGGTCCGAGTGGTCTGAGCGGTCTGAGCGGTCTGAGCGGGTCTGAGCGGTCTGAGCGGTCTGAGCGGTCTGAGCGGTCTGAGCGGGTGCTCCGAGTACGTGGCAGTTTAAAGCTCCACTTTCCTCATGGCTCCCAGGCCACACCCGGCTCCTCTTCGGGAGAGGAGCCCCTCGGAGTCCAAAAGCTCTAACATGATCGACAGGAGCACTGGCAGGTCTTTGAATTGTAGAATCTTGTTGTTGTTGTTGTTGTTGTTGTTGTTGTTGTCTGCAGCTTTAACATGGTTGATACTTCATATTGTTCTGCCAAACACGATAAGTCTAAAAGAACAAAGTTTAGACCGTGACACTCGCACTCTGCAGAATCATGACCCAAAGCTGAGACACACATCACATACATTAGCATCACATACATTAGCATCACATACATTAGCATCACATACATTAGCATCACATACATTAGCATCACATACATTAGCATCACATACATTAGCATCACATACATTAGCATCACATACATTAGCATCATTCCACTGTCTACACACTACATTTCTGGAATCGATACACTAAATATATAGCCGAGAGTCACAAACGGAAAGATTGCTATCTGTGTAAACACATGTCCCCATAGCAACCACCTCCCCACATGTGCTGCCTCTTCCTGTGCCTGACCCATCCAACAGGTCACCTGACCCATCCAACAGGTCACCTGACCTATCCAACAGGTCACCTGACCTCCAGGTCACCCGACCTCCAGGTCACCCGACCTCCAGGTCACCTGACCTCCAGGTCACCTGACCTCCAGGTCACCTGACACTCTGATATCTCTAGATTATGCTAAACTTCTGAGATAGTTTGAAGATAGTTTGGTCCGTGTGGAAAAATGATAACTCATATCTCACAACTTAGAAGTGGGACCACTCTTTGGACCAGCCCACATTAAACCTGGCTCTACATTCACATGCTTCACAGGATGATTAGTAAGATGGTTTCTGCCCAATTTGTGTCCATTCCAATGACAGGACCTGTCAGGACCTGACAGGACCTGACAGGATCACTCCACCTGGTGATCCTGATGATGTGAGTGACTCAGATGACGACTCCATCTGCAGAGGATCCATTAGTTTCAAATGTAACTAAAACAAATTACATTAGAACCATTTGGTTTTGTTATTAGGCCCGAGCGCCACAAGCTGCGAGAGGCCTATTAATCTCGTAAGGCCGTGCGAAGCACGGCTGCAAAAGTGCGCACGTAGTGCGCACGAAATCGAGCGCGAAGCGCTCGCCCACTTCCAAACACTCACTAACGCACTCCTTCACTCACGCACGCCACGTGCAGACTAATTAGTAGTGGGAAAATGGAACATTACCGTTGTAAAGCAAGTACCATATAAAGCACTCATTTGCTCTAAGTAGCTCACAAATACGTTCCATCTCTTGCATGTTCCGTTCATATAAACATGTAATGCAAAAATTGAACATTATTACTGTTTAGAGGGCCAAAAACACAAAGTGGGCGGAGCCGTCAGTGACCAGGGACCCACACCATGAGGTAGGAAAGCGCAAGCGCTTTCCGAAAATGTATAGTTTATGATATTTGAAAAATGGGAAACATTGTTTTCGCATCGGAATATTATTCTTTCTTCTTCTTCTTTGCGCCCCCAAATGTACCAAAAATGCATTGAGAAATAGGAAATGACCCAAAAAAAATATGATGGTAGAATCATGAAATTTGGCGCAGAGGTAGATGGCGACAAGAGAAGTAAAAAATATTATTACGGCAACGCCGTCCGCCCAACCAAATGTCGGCCATATTGCTTCAAAAATGGCTAAGCATGACTCGGGAGTTTTTCCAAACGTTGTACTTTTACGAACTCCTCTCAGGGCGTTGGCCCTAAAAAGCTGAAATTGTGTGAAAATGCTACTGAGGAGTGGGACATCAAAAGTTATTCAAATGACATTGACCCTGTCACGGTCTCTGTGGGTTTGGGCGAAGCCGCAAACTTTAGCTAGAATTTCAGAAATCTCCCAAATTTAACATTTCTGCCGTTTGCGCAGATAAAGTCCGAATTGCGTCAAATTAAAATCAGTTGTTAAACTTGCCCTAAACCTACTTGAAGTGAAAATGAGGTTAAATGTCTAGTTTTGCGAAATTATATGAAATTTGACACCCAACTCAATTTTAGCATCCCCATCAAAAAAGTCAATGACCCATGTCATAATTGTTATGGTTTTGCCGTAGCGATGACCAAAACCTCCCATGTTATTCCAATGGGGAAATCGCCAGAACATGTTTACACTTTAGACTTTCACAAACTCCTCCCCCTCAGGGCTTTAGCCCTATTAACCTGAAATTTGGTGAGACTCATCTTCAGGACCATCAAAAGTTATCCACATTTTTATTCTAAGAGTCACGGTGTCTGTGCGGCAAAGCCGCACATTTTGCCAAGAATTCAAAATAAAATTGCTTTTTGATGTAAAACAAAGGGGAGAAGATGTGACAGCGTCACAGATTCAGCAGTAGATGTAATAAAAGGACAATTGGGGCGCGTTAGCGCCCCCTCCTCTTGCGGCGTGGCGGCGGCGGCGTGGCGAGGGCCGATCATTGCCGCTTGCGGCTTTAATTTCATTTATTCTTAATCTTATACTTCACCTAATCACAGGGGGAGAAGGCCCATGTGCATTTCAAATACATGTGATAATTCTGTGGTAATGTGAGGATTGAGACACTGGTTTAAAGTGTTATAAAAGGTTTATCCTCTGGACAAGTGTTAAGTGTTTCTCCTTTGACAGATTTGATGATGTGCTTCACCTTCTTCTGATTTTCAGGTTGTTGATTTACTTATATTGATTGATACATTGTTGACATTTATGCTAATGATTAATAATAAAACAAAGGTTTAATTTTAATCAGAAGGAGGGAATTGTGATGTAAAAATGTCATAAAACTTAGGTCTTATTATGTGTGTAACATCCGGGTCACACTTGTGGCTCTAAGTTAAGATAAGATAAGATAAGTTAAGATAAGTTAAGATAAGATAAGTTAAGATAAGATAAGATAAGATAAGATAAGATAAGTTAAGATAAGATAAGATAAGATAAGTTAAGATAAGATAAGATAAGATAAGTTAAGATAAGATAAGATAAGATAAGTTAAGATAAGATAAGATAAGATAAGATAAGATAAGTTAAGTTAAGATAAGATAAGATAAGATAAGTTAAGTTAAGATAAGTTAAGATAAGATAAGATAAGTTAAGTTAAGATAAGATAAGATAAGATAAGATAAGTTAAGTTAAGATAAGTTAAGTTAAGATAAGATAAGATAAGATAAGATAAGTTAAGATAAGATAAGTTAAGATAAGATAAGATAAGCTAAGATAAGATACGATAAGATAAGATAAGTGAAGATAAGATAAGATAAGATAAGATAATCCTTTAATGTCCACACATTACATTGTTACATTAAGAAGTTTCAAAAACACTCTTATGAACAAAACACAAAACTCCTCTTGTATCTTCATAGGGAATGGAGGGGGGGAAATAAAATAGATAAATCAAATAAAACGATAAAGATAAAAATAAGATAATAATAAAATAATAATAATAAAATAAAGTAAAAATAGCTAGCATAAGACTAAATAATACTAATAGTAAGTAAGTAAACAAAATATAACACTCTTATTTACATCAGTTGTATGCACATGAATATGGCCTTAATTGCGTGTGAGTACGACAGTATTGCACATGAATATGATGGTATTGCACATGGTTAAATCAGTATTGCACGTGTTCAGGGCAGTGTTTGTTATACAGTGACAGCAGCAGAAGGACAAACTGCGAAACCTTTCCTTCACACAGCGAGGGTGGATCAGTCACTGAAGCTGCTCTCCAGAAGGGACAGAGTGTCCTGCAGGGGACAGAGTGTCCCGCAGGGGACAGAGTGTCCCGCAGGGGGCGACACTCATGGTCCAGCATAGATGTGAGTTTAGCCAGGACCCTTCTGTCCCCCACCTCCTGCACCGAGTCCAGAGGACAGCCCAGGACGGAGCTGTGTCCAGCCTCTTCCTCTCCCTCTCTGTGATGCTGCTGCTCCAGCAGACCACACCTACAGGAGCTGATGCACCACAGAGTCGGAGAAGGTCTTCAGGAGCGGCCCTGTCAGGAGTGGCCCTGTCACTCCAAAAGACCTGAGTCTCCTCAGGAGGTAGAGCCCACTCTGGCTCTTCCTGTACAGTCTGTGTTATGAGTCCAGTTCAGTTTGTGGTTCAGATGAACACCAGGTCCTTGTATGAGTCACTCTCTCAATGTCCCGTCCCTGGATGTTCACTGGTGAGGGGGGCGTGGCCTCTCTGGAAGTCCACCACCATCTCCTTGGTCTTCCCCGTGTTGATGAGGAGGTGGTTCCACAAAGCCCTGCTCCAGTCCTCTGTCCTCCACATCATCGTCCGTGATGAGTCTGATGATGGCAGAGTGGTCAGAGAACTTCTGCAGGACACAACTGTCCATGTCTGAGGTCTGCAGTGTAAAGGGTGAAGAGAAAGGGCGCAAGGACGGTGCCCTGGGGCCCACACACTGCAGGTCCCCTACACTGCAGGTCCCACACTTCAGGTCCCCACACTGCAGGTCCCCCACACTGCAGGTCCCACACTTCAGGTCCCCACACTGCAGGTCCCCCATACTGCAGGTCCCCACACTGCAGGTCCCCCACACTGCAGGCCCCTCAGATTGCAGGTCCGAGTGTCAGACACACAGTCCCGGGCTCTCACAAACTAGAGTTGGTCTGTGAGGTAGTCCAGGATCCAATCTGCAGGTCGTACTTCACACCACCCGTCTCCAGCTTGTCCCTCAGGAGCTGATGGTGTTGAAGGCGCTGGAGAGATGAAAGAACAGGATCCTCACAGAGCTGCCAGGCTTCTCCAGGTGAGAGAGAGAGAGCGGTGCAGCAGGAGATGATGGCGTCCTCCACTCCGATGCCAGACCGGTATGCAAACTGCAGCGGGTCCATGGTTGATCAAACCTCAAGAAGGGAGTATTTAAATCATTCACCCACTGTAGATCCCCCTCCGTCTGGACAGGGGGGACTTTGAAGCCTGAGGTGGTTTTCAGGCTCCTCCCACTCCCTGAATGTTCTGCTGCTGCAGCTGCTCCTCCTCTTGTAGCTTCCTCCTGATCTTCCTCCTCAGCTCCTTCTGCACAGTCTTCAGCTCCTCCTTGTTCCCTGACCTGAAGGCTCTTCTTCTTCTCCTTCAGCAGAGCCTTCAGTTCACGGTTAATCCACGGCTTGTTGTTTGGAAAACACCGTCCGGAGGGAACAATGTTCTCAAAACAGAAGTTGATGTAGTCCGTGATGCTCTGTGATGGTGCTGATGTCCTGATGCTCTGTGATGGTGTTGATGTCCTGATGCTCTGTGATGGTTTTGATGTCCTCCCCATGTGGGCCATAGAGCTCAGTCCAGACAGTGCTGCTGAAGCAGTCCCTCAGAGCCTCCTCGCTCTCAGCAGAGCACCTCCTCACCACACGGGGAACCACAGGCTGCCTGTGCACCATGGGTTCATACACAGGCCTCAGATGTACAAGGGTGTGGTCCGAGCTGACCAGGGGAGGGAGGGGGGAGGAGCCTCCTGGTGTTGGCAAAGAATAAATCCAGTGTTCTATTGTCTCTGGTGGGGCAGGTGACATACTGGTGTATGTGGCGTGGTGTATGAGAAGCGTGGTTAAAGTCACCAGAGACGAGGAAGAGAGCCTGCGGGTGCTCCACAGGCATTGTCAGCGTTAGCAGACGGGGCTACGTACAGTGTTATTACAATAACGTGTGAGAACTCCCGGGGCAGATAATATGGCCTCATGCTAACGGCTAACAGTTCAATGTCTCTGTTACACAGTTGTTCTCTGACTGTGATGTGGCTTGATCTACACCACCTTTCATGAACAAATACCGCAAGGCCTCCACTTCTTCTGTTTCCACTCTCCCTCGTCCGGTCTGCGCGAAGAAGATGAAAATGTTCCAAAGCAACAGTATGATCCGGGATTTCTGGGGTTAGCCAGGTCTCTGTGAGCAAAATGATGCTACAGTCTTTGTAATCCCTTTCGTATCTTATAAGACTTGCCAGCTCCGCCGTCTTATTTTGAAGGGACCACACGTTTCCCATGACGACCTTCTGTACCGCGGGTCTGAAGCAGCCCTTCTTCTCCCGGAGCTTGGCACCAGTGCGCCTGCCTTTCTCAAAATCTCTCCCGGAAGGGTGTGCTTTCTCCCGGGAAAATGAGAAACAGCTCCTGAGCCGCGCAAATAAGTCCAAATCAACGCGTGTCCAGCGTATCCGGCAAGTGGATGTATGTAAAATATTTACAAAAATGAAATGAAAAAGGGCATAGAAAGTTCGGAAAGGTTTGAAAAAGAGGAGGACGTTGTAACGCAGCAGCCAGCCTCACCGGCGCCTGAAGCCAGGCTCTGCAGACGTCCCTGTGAAAACAGACTGACAGCTGCGGATCCAAGGACGTCTCACATGTGGTAGAACATTGAGTGTGTTTTTCTGTAATATGTTTCGACTGGTTTTGTGCATATGCGGCACCTGTTGTGCCTTAATAACTTGAACTCAATCTTTGTTCTGGTCCAGACCAGGGAGGAAGAGACAAATGTCATGGAGAGCATTTTGGCTGTGCACGGCTGAAATAAATATGCACTTTTGAACAAGAAAACTTATATAAATATATATTATATTTCGCCTCATTTCTCTGCCATTTGTTACAGAATAGTTTCCACAACAGGTTCAATTCCCTCCAGATGTCAATCACAAAACGTCTTCTTTCTTGTTCCTCCAGAGCCTCTTGAGCTCCACACGTCTAATTTAGCTGAATGTGAAGGTTCCACTCTCCTCCACAGATCAGGGTTTCCTCAGAGTGGTTTCAGGGTCAGGGTCAGGGTTCCCTCACAGTGGGTCAGGGGTCAGGGTTCCCTCAGAGTGGTTCAGGGTCAGGGTTCCCTCAGAGTGGTTCACAGTCAGATCCATGACCTCAGCAGAGAAAGTGATATCGCCCCCTGGTGGAGCAGACACGTTTAAAAGAGTGAAAACATTTCCATTAATATTCCCTTTAACCAGTTCATATCTGACCTCTTTATCTTTACATTCAAAACTGTTCAAAATTATTCGTTTGAAATCAAATTTGCAACTCTCCTTCTATGTTTGCCTTTGTGTGATAAATAATGGGATTGTTTATAACAATTTTGTTAGTTTTTGATGTTCAGAGTCATTCAGATGTGTCTCTTGTAAATATATAAATTCTTTCTTTTTTCATGTTTGTTAAATGTTTGTTGGTTTGATTGGGTTCAGTGCCGTTCACGTTGAAGGATGCGACTTGTAACACTTCCGATGCCATTTGCTCGATTGTATTGATCATACCGTTGAGAACTCTTGAATATTTTTAATCTCTCTGGTCAAAAACAACAAACAAACACAAGAACCATAGGAACACAGAACAGCTGAAAGGGTAAAAAAGAAAACGTTGAGCTTGACGTTCTTCCCGTCCAGGAGCGCGGAGAGGGTCGGCTTCTGCGCCTGAGTGCAGGTCCACAAAGCTTTAGTTGTTTACCTTCGCAGAGTCGCAGTCCTGCTCGATCTGGTATTTGGCAGCGATGCCAAAGCGAGTGTTGCTGTTGCCCGCAGTCCAGGCCAGGTTCATGGCCGTTTCCAGTTTATCGTTCACCTTCTGGCAGATGGAGCCGCCGAAATCTGTGCCGTCATTTACGTTATTGTGGAGCTGGAACCCATCGGTCGAGCAGCCCACGGCGAAGTTACTCTGGGTGATGCTGTTGCAGCCGGCCTTGAACGTGGTCTGGTACCCGGCAAGCCAGCCCTCGTACTCGACCGCCGCAATGCCGTGGGCCGCCGCGCCGTTAACGTCGACGTTTATGTGCTTGCACCTGTAGACTGCCTTCACCTTACCGCCCTTCTTCCCAGTGTTTGGTGAGAAAGACGAGTCGAACGTCAACTTGAGGCTTTTGAGCAGCTGGTCAACGATGATCTTCGTGGCCGAAGTGTTGTCTGTGTTCACCTTCTCGGTAAACGTTAGGCCGTGCTCAGACCACTTGTACTTGGTCTCCAGGGATCCGTTCACTTTGCTGGTCTCGGGGTGGCTGAGCCGGTGCTCGTGAACTCCAGACCATTCTCCAACTTTGTTTCAAGTCCAGTTTCCGAATCAGAATCAGAATAAAGTTTATTGCCATTTGTCAATGAACAGGATTCACGGACATTGGAACTTGTCCTGGTGCAACACAAACATCAAACACTGAACAATGAATACAAAAACAAAGGACAATAAATAACTACCGGGTATTAAAAATAGGAAGGTAGAGTTAAAAACAGACATGATATGTACATGAAATAAAATATGTAGTGCAATAAAAAGTGAACAGTGAGTGCAAAGTGCTTGCTCCTGCCTGAGGGGAGTGGCCTCCTGCCTAAGGGAAGCGGTTCAAACAGTTCATGTGCCGGTGAGAAGGGTCGGCTGTGATCCGACCTGTACGTCCCAGAGTCCTGCAGACGTACAGGTCCTGCAGAGATGGAAGTCCGATCACCTTCTCAGCAGAGGGCGCTGTAGTTTCTGTTTGCCTCTGGCTGCGGCTCCAGCGTACCACATGGTGATGGAGGAGGTGAGGAGGAGGTGATGGAGGAGGTGATGGAGGAGGTGACGGAGGAGGTGATGGAGGAGGTGATGGAGGAGGTGATGGAGGAGGTGATGGAGGAGGTGATGGAGGAGGTGATGGAGGAGGTGATGGAGGAGGTGATGGAGGAGGTGATGGAGGAGGTGATGGAGGAGGTGATGGAGGAGGTGATGGAGGAGTGATGGAGGAGGTGAGGAGGAGGTGATGGAGGAGGTGATGGAGGAGGTGAGGATGGACTCAATGATGGCCGTCTAGAACTGCACCATCATCGCCGCTGGCAGCTTTGCTTTCTTCAGCTGCCGCAGGAATTAATCCTCAGCTGGGCCTTCCCGGTGAGAGAGTTGATAGTGGGCCCCCACTTGAGGTCCCGGGTGATGGTGATACCGAGAAAGAGGAGGGAGTTCACAGTGGTGATGGGGGAGTCTGTGATGGTGAGGGGGGGCTGGGGGGCTGGGGGCTTTCCTGAAGTCCACTGTTTTCTTGGCGTTGAACTCCAGGTTGTTACAGCTGCACCAGCCGCTCCACCTCCTGTAGACAGACTCATCCCCGTCCCAGATGAGCCCGATGAGGGTGGTGTCGTCATGGTGATGAGGGTGGTGTCATCATGATGATGAGGGTTTTGTCGTCATGGTGATGAGGGTGGTGTCGTCATGATGATGAGGGTTTTGTCGTCATGGTGATGAGGGTGGTGTCGTCATGGCGATGAGGGTGGTGTCGTCCGCAAACTTGATTAGTTTTACGGAGTCGTGGCTGGAGGTGTAGCAGTTTGTGTACAGGGAGAAGAGCAGGGGAGAAAGTACACAGCTCTGTGGAGCTCCTGTGCTGATAGTCCAAGTGTCTGAGACATTCTTCCCCAGCCGCGAGGGACTTGAGGTGGGGAAGGACCAGGCGCTCAAATGACTTCATGACTACAGACGTCAGCGCCACAGGTCTGAGGTGGCCACAGTGGGGGAGCAGGGGTCAAATCTGCAGTAGAAAGTATTTAGTTGTTGGGCCAGTTTTCTGTCATCTACAGAAGGGGATCTCTTGGCTTGTAGTTTGTGAGAAGCCGGAGCCCTCTCCACACAGAGGCGGGGCCACTCCACACAGAGGCGGGGTCACTCAAAACAGAGGCGGGGTCACTCCACACAGAGGCGGGGTCACTCCACACAGAGGCGGGGTCACTCCACAGAGAGGCGGGGTCACTCCACACAGAGGCGGGGTCACTCCACACAGAGGCGGGGTCACTCCACACAGAGGCGGGGTCACTCCACACAGAGGCGGGGTCACTCCACACAGAGGCGGGGTCACTCAACACAGAGGCGGGGTTGTTGTACGAGAACTACTGCTCCAGACGCGTGTTGTACTGAGATCTAGCTCAGTGTTGTACTGAGATCTAGCTCTCCTCCACCTCCTTACTGAACCCGTACTTTGCCTCTTTGTAGTGCTCTCTGTCTCCGGCCCTGTGCGCTCTCTGTTTCCGGCCCTGTCCATGTATTCATCCAAACTGTCTGTGGCAGCTCTGAAAACCTCCCAGTCTGTGATGTCACGTAGCTCCTCCTCCACTGCCTCATTGGTCCACCTCTTGGAAGTCCTCACTACATGTTTGAGGAGCTTCAGCCTCTGTCTGTACGTGGGGATCAGATGAATCATGACGTGGTCTGACGAGCCCAGCGCAGCTCGGGCCACAGCACGGAAGACGTTATTGATTGTTGTGCAGCAGTGATCCATCGTGTTCTGCTCTCTGGTCGAGATTTTAATAAGCTGTCTGTACTTTGGTAGTTCATGGCTAAGATTTCCCTTGTTAAAATCGCCCAGGATAATTCCCAGGGAATCCGGATAGGTCTGCTCTACTTTTCTGATCTGCTCCGCGAGCACACGCTCAGCGGGATGTAAACAGCAGCCAGAATGAATGAGGCAAACTCACGTGGAGAGTAGAGCCCGAAACCATTGCCCTTGGTGAAGACGTCCCTGGCGGACTTCCCCAGGTTGACGTGAGTGGGACCCCGTGGTTTCGATGCAGCGAGCGGAGAGAAGGAGGCTGTTGTGGATGTACTCCAGCATCGTCATCCTGGGCCGAAGCGCCTCCATCTCGGCTCCTACTGTGTGCAGATTGTCAGCATTGTCTGAAAGCGTCCATGCATAATCCAGTTACTCTTTCTGATTTCACCTGAGCGGCGACTGCAGCAGATACGGCCGGGCCCATGGCCTCTGTCACCTCGGCTCTAAGAGACTCCATGACATGCTGCACTTCAGACATCTTAAGCCATATCTGATGATCTGTTATATTCTCTCCCTCTTCCGATGCAGAGAAGTCATGAGAATCTACATCTGGGAGGGACTGCTGTTCTCCCAGTCAGTTTTGCTAGCCATGTTAGCCTCATTTGCTTTGTTAGCTTGTGCGGGCTGTTTTCCAATGGGATCGTGGGTCATCAGCTTTGTTTGTTTTGGTGCCGTAGTGTTACCGGATTTGTGTATTCCTTGTTTAATCATCCCTTGTTCTTCTTCTTTGGGATTAGGTGGGTCAAACGATGATTTTAAAGCTATGATTGCTGCAGCTGTGTTGGGTGCATCTACTCAAAGCGCCGGCAAGACCGGAAGTCGAAACACAATTGTTTCATAGTATTTATTATATTTTCACTTCCCCCTGGAGGGCCGGGCCCAGGCGTTGCGTATGTCTCTGCACTGCACTCCGTAGATGATGGGGTTTGCAGCCCCAGGCACCACGACAAACAGAATGCCTGCCAGCTTCCTGTAGTCAGAGTACTGAGGGAACCGGTGCAGCGTGATGACCACAGCTCCACTCAGCAGCATCAGCAGGTACACCAGCAGGTGAGTTGAGCAGGTCTGCAGGGCGCGGCGATTCAGGCTGGAGCTGTTGGTCCTCAGACACACCAGCGTGATCTTGCCGTAGGTCAGGAGAACAGACCCGATGGAGGCGCTCAGCAGCAGCACGGTGTAGAGCAGCCCGAACACGTTGTTGATCAGGGTACTCTCACACGACAGCTTGAACAGAGAGGCGTTATCGCAGTATGGGTTTGCGATCATAGAGCGACAGCGAGTTAGCCGCACCGACAGACCAATCAGAATGCTCACCATCACCACAGCCACGCCCCATGCTGATGCCATTAGCTTCACTAGCATCCGACCGCTCATGATCGTGGTGTAGTGCAGCGGGTCGCATATGGCCACGTAACGGTCAAACGCCATGATCATGAGGATGATGTGGGATGTGGTCCCGGACAACTGAGTGACATAGGCCTGAGTTACACATTCGGGGTACGAGATGAGGCGCTCTGAGGGTGCTCTGAGCATGTCAGCGAGTAACCGTGGGATGACGTGAGTACCACCGATGATGTCGTTGATGCAGAGGTTACACAGCAGCAGGTACACGGGCTGGTGCAGACTGCGCTCCCTCAGGATCAGGAACATGTTGCCCACGTTTCCCACCATTATAAGGACATAAGACAGGAGGAAGATGGAGAAGACAGCGAGGAAAGGGCTGTGAGACAAGGACAGGCCTTCCATCTGCAGCAGGGCACTACTGCGGTTCTCCATTCACCTGTGAGATCACACACATGAGATATGTTCATGTCAGTGTGTGAATGTACTGTAGAGGTAAATGCAACACACACTTTAAGTCAGGGGTGTCCAAACCTTTTTCACACAGGTCCGCATTTTGAAACTTATACTGAGCAGAGGGCCACAAACAACCCAACAATGTCGAATTTGTTGAATGACAAAGTGAATAAACTGAAATTTTACATTTGACATAGTTTTGATGCCTCCACACCTTTAATAAGACGTGGAACACTAATATTAGCTTGGTATAACATCAGAATGCTTGAATTTTTACAATTTTACATGAAAAAGCTGTAATTTTTGTTGTTTGACTAACTTAGGAGGAAGCCGGAGGGCCAACAAAAATTGGTCTGAGAGCCGCATTTGGCCCCCGGGCCATAGTTTGGACATGCCTGCTTTAAGTGTTTCTTTGACCCGTCTGGTGTCAACCAGTGATGACTTTGGGTGAACTCACACTGGATCATTCTGTGGTCCACACTCACACCTGCACAAACCACTGCTTGGTGATGTCATCATGTAGCACAGTGTGTTTACACGTCTCGCTCAAGTGCTAATGCTAAAAGACATCATGGAGGATTTTTCTACGCCAAAGCTGAGTCTCATTTCCTGGTGGCGTGGACAGCCGAGTAGTTCATTCAGATTTCAACCATAGGATGCACCTACTGCACACCTGCAGCCTCGTTCTGCTCGTTCCCAGGAGATCAGCACGTTTCCATGGCTGCGGATGCGTGGTTGATATGCCGGTGTGTGTTTAGCGAGATCCTTCAGTTACAGAACAAAACGACGACAGAGAAAGACTGTGTTTGAGCTCAGAAGAGACTGAAATTTGCCGAGACGAGAGATGATGCGATCCGTCGAGCTAATAGACAAACGCTGGGAGCTGTGGTCTTAGGGTCTCAGGTGCCAGTCGTGGTGTCAACCCCCGAACCCGGTGGTGGACACCGGAAGTAAGGCTGAAGAAGAAGGCCTATCAGGCCACTCTGGCTTGTAGGTCTCCTGAGGCCGTTGGCAGGTATAGGCAGGCCAAGTAAGCCGCAGCTCGTGCGGTGGCAGAGGCAAAAACCCGGGCCTGGGAGGAGTTCGGGGAGGCCATGGAGGAGGACTATCGGTCGGCCCCGAAGAAACTATGGCAAACCGTCCGGCGCCTCAGGAGAGGGAAGCAGTGCCTCACCAACACCGTTTATGGTGCGGGTGGAGACCTGCTGACCTCGACTGGGGATGTCGTCGGACGGTGCAAGGAATATTTTGAGGTCACGTCTTCTGAAGAGGAAGCAGAGACCGGGGACTCAGGGGCTGGCTCGCCCATCACCCAAGCTGAAGTCACTGAGGTTGTTGGAAAAATCCTCAGTGGCTCCGGGATGAGATCCTGAGGACCTAAAGTCTCTGGATGTTGTAGAGCAGAGTGGTTTAGGTCCTGGTGGTGCAACACTGGACCAGCTCTAAACTCTCCATCGGGTGCTCGAGGGTTCATGGGAGTTTGCACAGTCACATGTGCTTTGTGGATCTGGAGAAGGCTTTCGACCGTGTCCCTCAGGGTGTCCTTTGGGGTGTGCTCCGGGAGTACGGGGTCCGGGGCCCTTTGCTCAGGGCTGCCGGTCCCTGTCTGACCGGAGCAGGAGCTGTGTCTTGTTCACAAGGGAAGGATGGAGCATGAGATTGACAGTTGGATCGATGCAGTCGCTGCATCGACTGTTGTGGTGAAGAGGGAGCTGAGTCCAAAGACAAAGCTCTTGATTTACCGGTCACTCTACGTTCCTGACCTCACCTATGGTCATGAGCTTTGGGTAATGACCCAAAGGACAAGATCGCGAATACAAGCTGTTGAAATGAGTTTCCTCCGCCGAGTGGCTTGGCGCTCCCTTAGAGATAAGGTGAGGAGCTCAGTTACACGGGAGGAGCTCAGAGTAGAGCCGCTGCTCCTCCAGCTGAGGTGGCTCTTGCATCTGTTCCGGATGCCTCCTGGGCGCCTCCGTGGGGAAGTGTTTCGGGCATGTCCCACTGGGAAGAGGCCCCGGGGAAGACCCAGGACACTCTAAAATGTTGAGTTTAATCACACGGTGCGATTGCTCAGAGGTCAGAGGTCACAGGTCTTGAGGGTGTTTGTATTGACCCGCTGACTGCAGGATGTCCACCAGAGCTGCTGCCTCTGCATCTCTGCACCGCTTCCTATGGACCTTCTCCAGAGGGACATATAGTGGTGTGTTTTAGTACTACCACATCCACAGTGGTTACAAGCACATTCTATGTGCTATGGCGGCCAATCAAATCACTTTGAGTTTGAGTTGTGTGTGTTATTGATGCAACTGTGTTTCTATAACAATATGAACATTTAAAAAAGAAGTTTCTTCTTACATTTGAAGGTTTTATTTAAAACTTGGTCTTCTTTTTTCTTCTAGTGAACTTAATGTATTTGTGCTTCTATTGTCTTACTTGGGCAAAGCAGCATCGTGGGAGAAGGTCTGGAACAACACGACTCATGGCCAGAGCCAGAACTGCTGCACGTCCCAACGTGACTGTCACTTAAGGATGAGACATCATCAAATTATGACTTATGTCACTTTTCACGAGCTCTGAAGGACAAACACCTTTTTTAAACGTTGAGACTTTATAGCCTCATTGTTTTTAGACAGACTCTGTTCTGTGCTTTGTTTAAAGCCTCAATAAACTCAGGATTGAGACAAACGCCCCGTAGTGACACACCCGTGTAACAACAGCGCTTCATGAAGCGTCTGAGTCACGTGACAAGCTTCATGGACCATCTAGGTCATCTGATCAGCACTTTGAAGCACGTTGTGGAGCAGTGTTTCAAATCACATGCACTTCAGGCTTTGAAAGGGTCAAAAGGGTCTTTTCAACGCAGCCATCAATCCTGATGTCTTCTGTGTGAACATCACCTTGCATTTGACCCAAACCTAAAATGGATGTTAAATCCAAACATAGGAAGTTGTCCCAGACCCCGGGCCCTCGAGCATGTTGTTATACCCTTTTATATTCCCCCAGAGCCCTCGCTCATAGAGGCTACACCTCTGCACAAAGCTTCACCACAAATGTAAAGCAAATTCTACAGAAGCATAAACACCTCAAGTTCATTTGAAGTGATGTTGAAAAGGTCTCAACGGTCTGTTCACGTCTCTGCGCCTGCTTTTCCCACAGGTGTAAAAGCTCCAACTTTGTTACCATCAACACAGAAGCTGAGCCCATGTTTCTACTGGAGAAGGTCAACACTACATTCCACATCTTCATTTATCACAACGACAATTCAAGCTGCAAAATGATGCAAATATTTCAAATAAAGATCTTTTTATGAGTATTATTAGTGTAAAGTTTGTTGGAGGCCAGAGCTTCTACATGTGCCCACAGCGCCCAGAACAAGCACACATGCTCTGTCTTTACAAATGTTCTGTCCCAGAGCTAAACCAAGACTAAAAGCATCAGGACTAAACCAGGAATAACAAGACTAAACCAGGACGGCAGGACTAAACTAGGACAAAGTCTAAAGAAGGTCCAACCTACTACTACGCCACTAAAACCAGTCTAAAACAGGTCTAACCAGGACTATAACTGGTCTAACCAGGACAATAACTGGTCTAAAACAGGTCTAACTAGGACCATAACTGGTCTAAACAGGTCTAACTAGGACCATAACTGGTCTAACCAGGACTATAACTGGTCTAACCAGGACTATAACTGGTCTAACCAGGACTATAACTGGTCTAACCAGGACTAACCAGGACTATAACTGGTCTAAAACAGGTCTAACTAGGACTATAACTGGTCTAACCAGGACTAACCAGGTCCATAACTGGTCTAAACAGGTCTAACTAGGACCATAACTGGTCTAACCCGGACTATAACAGGTCTAACCAGGTCTAAAACAGGTCTATAACAGGTCTATGACAGGTCTAACCAGGACTATAACTGGTCTAACCAGGACTAAAACAGGTCTAAAACAGGACTAAAACAGGTCTAAAACAGGTCTATAACAGGTCTATAACAGGTCTAGACTAAAACCAGGTCCACACTAGAACTGAACCAGGTCTAAAAGAGTCAAATGCCTCATATATTGTTTACGGACGTTTAATTAGTTCAAGTTAAACCAACAGGAAATTGAACAAGAAGAAAGTGTCAGAATGAACAAAAAGCTTACATGATCCTAGGTCCGATCTCTAGTCTGGTTTAAATGTGTCCAAAGTCCTGGACTGGGTCTGGTCCTGGTTTATATAAACCTCCTCATCTCCCTCCAGCTGCTCCTTTACACCTCAACTTATTCATCCACAAGGGACAAGACTCACCAGATAAGATAAGTTAAACACTCATTTGTCCACACATGATGAAATTACGGTGTTGCAACGCAAATAGATACATAATGGATAATTTATAAAAGTGTTTTAAAAAATACTCCATAAAAATAAGCTAACATAAGACAAAATTATGCTAATAATAGTGGTAAAGTATGTTTATTATTTTTTTTATTTAGTATCTTATTTACAGCAGTTATATGCACATGGGTATGTCAGTATTGCACATGGATATGTCAGTATTGTACATGGGTATGTCAGTATTGCACATGGGTATTACAGTATTGCACATGGGTATGACAGTATTGCACATGGATGTGACAGTATTGCACATGGGTATGTCAGTATTACACATGGGTATGACAGTATTACACATGGTTTAGTCAGTATTGCATATGGTTATGTCAGTATTCCACATGGGTTTGACAGTATTGCACATGGTTATGTCAGTATTGCACATGGTTATGTCAGTATTGCACATGGGTTTGACAGTATTGCACATGGGTTTGACAGTATTGCACATGGGTGTGACAGTATTGCACATGGGTATGACAGTATTGCACATGGGTATGACAGTATTGCACATGGATGTGACAGTATTGCACATGGGTATGTCAGTATTGCACATGGGTATGACAGTATTGCACATGGATGTGACAGTATTGCACATGGGTATGTCAGTATTGCACATGGGTATTACAGTATTGCCCGTGGGTATGACAGTATTGCACATGAGTATGACAGTAAAGCATATGATTAAGTCAGTATTGGCCACTATTATGTCAGTTTTGCACAGTATTGCAGTTTTATAACAGTATTGCATATGGGTATGACAGTATTGCACATGGGTATGACAGTATTGTACATGGTGATGTCAGTATTGCACATGGGTTTGACAGTATTGCACATGGGTATGACAGTATTGTACATGGTGATGTCAGTATTGCACATGGGTTTGACAGTATTGCACATGGGTATGACATTATTGCACATGGGTATGACAGTATTGCACATGGGTTTGATGGTATTGCACATGGGTATGACAGTATTGCACAAGGGTTTGACAGTATTGCACATGCATGTCAGTATTGCACTGGGCATGTCAGTATTGCACATGGGTATGTCATTATTGTACATGGGTATGACAGTATTGCACATGGGTTTGACAGTATTGCACATGGGTATGAAAGTATTGCACATGGGTATGACAGTATTGCACATGGGTATGACAGTATTGCACTGTTAGTAATCTTGCTGCTGCATTTTGAACCAGTTGAAAGCTTTTTATGGAGCTTTTAGGACACGCTGCAAGCAGGGAGTTACAGTCTAATCTAGTCGTTACAAATGCATGGATACGTTTTTCGGCATCACTTTTAGGCAGGATTCTTCTGATTTTGGCGATGTTTCGCAAATGGAAATAGGCTGTTTTACAAGCTTGATTTATATGAGCTTTAAATGAGAGCTCCTGGTCAAATAAGACTCTGAGGTTTCTTACAGTAGAACTGGAGGCTACACTGACATTGTCCAGTGTGACTATCTGCTCAGATAGAGCGTCTCGTAGATGCTTAGGACCAAGCACAATGACCTCCAGCACAATGACCTCCAGCACAATGACCTCCAGCACAATGACCTCCAGCACAATGACCTCCAGCACAATGACCTCGGTTTTTTCAGGGTTAAGAAGCAGGTAGTTAAGTGTCATCCAGGTTTTTATCTCCTTCACACAAGTACTAAGTCTGTCTACTTGATCGCTCTGATCAGGTTTCATTGATAAATACAGCTGAGTGTCGTCTGCAGAGCAGTGGAAGTTAATGTCATGTGACCTGATAATGTTGCCTAATGGTAGCATATAAAGAGTAAACAGAATTGGACCGAGTACCGAACCCTGTGGCACACCGTAAATTACTTTAGAGCTTGGTGAGGAGCTCTTGTTTACGTTAACAAATAGTACCTATCAGATAAATAGGATTTAAACCAGCTGAGGGCGGGGCCTCTGAGGGCGGGGCCTCTGACACCTACATCACATTCTAACGTTGTGGTCAATGGTATCAAACTCTGCGCTGAGGTCCAACAGAACCAGGACTGAGACCAGTCCATCGTCTGCAGCTGATAACAAATCATTTGTGACTTTAACTAGTGCAGTTTCAGTGCTGTGGTGGGCTCTGAACCCTGCTGTGGTGGGCTCTGAACCCTGCTGTGGTGGGCTCTGAACCCTGCTGTGGTGGGCTCTGAACCCTGCTGTGGTGGGCTCTGAACCCTGCTGTGGTGGGCTCTGAACCCTGCTGTGGTGGGCTCTGATCCCTGCTGTGGTGGGCTCTGATCCCTGCTGTGGTGGGCTCTGAACCCTGCTGTGGTGGGCTCTGAACCCTGCTGTGGTGGGCTCTGAACCCTGCTGTGGTGGGCTCTGAACCCTGCTGTGGTGGGCTCTGAACCCTGCTGTGGTGGGCTCTGATCCCTGCTGTGGTGGGCTCTGAACCCTGCTGTGGTGGGCTCTGAACCCTGCTGTGGTGGGCTCTGAACCCTGCTGTAGTGGGCTCTGAACCCTGCTGTGGTGGGCTCTGAACCCTGCTGTAGTGGGCTCTGAACCCTGCTGTGGTGGGCTCTGAACACTGACTGGAAAACTTCAAATAAGTTATTGTCCTGCAGGTGGCGACAAAGCTGTTTTACTACAACTTTTTCAAGGATTTTAGAGACGAAGGGAAGATTTGAAATAGGTCTGTAGTTTACCAATAGGTCGGGATCTAGATGAGTCTTTTTCAGAAGAGGTTTAATGACTGCATGTTTGAAGGACGTGGAACATAGCCACTTTGGAGTGAAGTATTTATTATATTAAGAATAGGGTCTATAATTAGGGGGAGAATGTCTTTGAGGAGCTTGGAATGGGGTCTAGGACACAAGTGGAGCTTTTAGAGGACATAAGGGCTGAAGTTCTCTCTCTTGATCAACAGCTGTGAACATTTCTAAGTTTACAGGTGGATTTATATGGGACGTTAGATTTACAGCTTGGGCTAGTTCAGGGCTAATAGCGGGGGTAATTTCATCTAATTTATCTCTGATTGTTTTTATTTTATTGTTAAAAAATAGGAGGAAATCATCAGAGCTAAGTGTAGCTGGGATTGAGGGCTCTACTGCACTGTGACAGTTTGTTAGCCTAGCTACAGTGCTGAAAAGGAATTTAGTGTTACTTTTGTTGACTTCTATTAGATTTGAATAATATCTGGTTTGGGCCTTACGCAGAGCCTGCTTATAGGACAGCAGGCAACTTTTCCATGCTTTTAGGGATTCTTCTGTGTGAGAGCGACGAAATAATCCCTCTAACTTTCTAACTCTTTGTTTATGTGAACGCAGTTCTTAGTTGTACCAGGAGGAGGCGCTTTGACCTAATGACCTTCTGTTTTAACGGCGCGACAACGTCAAGAGCAGACTTCAGAGAATTCATGGTCAAGTCGACACATTGATCACTTAAACTGGGACTAAAACTGTTCTCAGCAGGATCACATGACATGATCACATGACATGATCACATGACATGATCACATGACGTGATCACATGACGTGATCACATGACATGATCACATGACATGATCACATGATCACATGACGTGATCACATGACGTGATCACATGACGTGATCACATGACATGATCACATGACATGATCACATGACATGATCACATGACGTGATCACATGACGTGATCACATGACATGATCACATGACATGATCACATGATCACATGACGTGATCACATGACGTGATCACATGACGTGATCACATGACATGATCACATGACATGATCACATGATCACATGACGTGATCACATGACGTGATCACATGACATGATCACATGACATGATGACATGATCACATGACGTGATCACATGATGTGATCACATGACGTGATCACATGACGTGATCACATGACATGATCACATGACATGATCACATGACATGATCACATGACGTGATCACATGACATGATCACATGACGTGATCACATGATCACATGACGTGATCACATGACGTGATCACATGACGTGATCACATGACATGATCACATGACATGATGACATGATCACATGACGTGATCACATGATGTGATCACATGACGTGATCACATGACGTGATCACATGACATGATCACATGACATGATCACATGACATGATCACATGACGTGATCACATGACATGATGACGTGATCACATGACGTGATCACATGACGTAATCACATGACATGATGACGTGATCACATGACATGATCACATGACGTGATCACATGACGTGATCACATGACATGTCACTGAATATTGGCTCTATTATTTCTTTGAATTTTGAGATAGATTTTTCAGATATTGTCCTTTTCATTATAACTTTATTTTGTGGGACTGGATGATCTTTAAGAATAAACTGAAAGGTAATTAGGAAATGATCTGACAATATAGAGTTTTGAGGGAGGACAATGAGGTCACTAATCTCTGTTCCATACGTTAGGACAAGATCCAGAGTGTTCTTGTGAGTCGGTTTATTTACATTCTGAGTGAAACCAATGCTGTCTAACAAGGCGCTGAAGGCATTACTGAGAGAGTCATCACTCATGTTCACGTGGATATTAAAGTGTCCAGCTATAACTATTTTATCCCAGGCTAACTCTAAGTTTGATATAAAGTCAGAAAACTCTGTTAAAAACTCTGAATAGGGACCAGGAGGTCGGTAGATAACTATGAACAAAACTCCTTTTTGGTTTTTCATATTTGTAAGTAAGTAAGTAAGTAAATTTTATTTATATAGCACCTTTCACAGACAGAGGTCACAAAGTGCTTCACAAAACACAGAATAAAACAATAAAAACACAAAAAAACTTACAGTGAACAATACATATACAACAATATACAGTAAAATCAGTCCGTAAAACAAGTGCATTTAAAAGGCTTGACTAAATAAAAAGGTTTTAAGCTGAGCCTTAAAAGCAGTAACTGAGTCCAATGACCGTAGGGAGAACGGAAGATCGTTCCAGAGTCTGGGGGCAACAGCCTGGAAGGATCTGTCTCCTCTGGTCCCAAAACGGGTGCGAGGAACCAACAACAGTTCATGGTCCAAGGACCTTAGTGAGCGAGAGGGAGCGTACGGTTTAATCAGATCGCTGATGTACGATGGGACCTGACCATTTAAAGCTATAAAAGTTAAAACAAGAATTTTAAACTGTATCCGGTAGGAGACCGGCTCCAGTGAAGGGCTTTGAGAATGGGTGAAATGTGGGCCCTTCTACTTGTGCGGGTTAAGATCCTCGCTGCAGAGTTCTGGACCAGCTGCAGACGAGAGAGTTCCTTCTTGTTAAGACAGGAAAACAAACTGTTACAATAGTCCAAACGTGAAGACACAAATGCATGAATTATAATTATTATATATTTGGACATGTGATTGACAGCATAAGGCTTTCAAATGAGTGAAATGCATTGTTAGTTTTAGGGCTCATAAGTCGCTTGAGTGTGAGATCACTGCCACACCACCACCTCGGCCTGTGCTCCTGGCAGTCTGAAAGTTAACATGGGTGGGTGGGGTTAACATGGGTGGGTGGGGTTAACATGGGTGGGTGGGGTTACATGGGTGGGTGGGGTTAACATGGGTGGGTGGGGTTAACATGGATGGGTGGGGTGGACTCATTTAGTCTGACGTAGTCGTCTTGTTGAAGCCACGTTTCAGTTAGAGCTAGAAGATCTATGTTATAGTCACTAATTAATTCATTAACTAAGAGCGATTTGGAGGAAATTGCTCTAATGTTTAGCAGTCCACATTTTACGTGTTTATTCATTTGTGTATTTGTGTCATTTGTGATTGTTATTTTCCTTAAGTTATTTGGTCTGAGCCTGAAATATTTTTTCTGAGATGTGACTTTTTGGCATTATTTGTACGAGGGACACGAGGGACACGAGGGACACACACAGTCTCTATCTGTCTTGAATCTGAACACTTCACATGTGACAGAGCGGGCGAGAGTTCAGCGACAGAGGAGCGTCTTAAACTGCTGCTCTGCGCCCGGGGCTCATCACTAGATGCTCACTTAACAGGACTAAGACTATCGGTACTAATGAATGATGAACCCTCCGAAGTCGGATGGATGCCATCCCTGCGTATGAGCCCGGGCTTTCCCCAAAACGCACTCCAGTTATCAATAAAGACTACGTTGTTTTGAGGGCACCATCTGGATAACCAGCTGTTGATGCTGAAAGACGGCTGTACAATTTAGCATTGATCCGATTTGGCAGGGGACCAGAAAATATTACAGTGTCCGACATCGACTTCGCTAGGTCACACACCGCGGCTACTTGAACTTTGAGCACTTCTGATTGTCTCCGCCGGGCGTCGTTACCGCCTGCGTGAATCACGACTCGCCGGAAACGGGTCCTTTGATGTCACCCATTCTGGCCCCCGGGTAACACCTAACGCTAGCAGCTGGCAGCTTCACGTCTCTAACAATAGAACTCCCGATTACAAGAGTTTCTCTAGTGTGTTCAGCAGGCGTGTGATCGCTGAGGGGAGAAAACCTATTATAGACGTGAAGCTCACGGCGCTCTGAGGTTCGGCGTTTAGCGCCTTGTCCCCTCCGAACTGTCACAAAATGGTCCCTATTCTGTTCCTGGTCTAGTCCCGGCTGCATGGGAGACGCTGAGGGGCTGAGCTCGGCCTTACTGCTACTGCTAATGCTAATGCTACGCCCTGCAGCGCGGTCCGGTAGCTCTTGCGCTAAAACCGAACTATAACTTGACTTTAGCTCCTCTAAACAGCGGATCCGCGCTTCTAACTCCGTAACCCTGGCCTCCAAAACTACCACTACACTGCACTTCACGCACCTATCATCAGAGAAGGAGCCAGGGTTCTGACTCGACATATGACAGCTCAAACAGGTAAAGGTAGATCCAGCCATGACGCTAGCGGCTAGGCTACGCTAGGCTAGTTCAGGCTGGAGCTAGAGAGGGAGGAGGGCTTTTAATCCACGAAATACTGAAAAGCGAGCGGTTTGAGGCTCCGGATTGTTTGAAATCAAACGCTCACTTTCGTGTATATGATGCGTAAATAGTGTGTATAATTCATGGATTAATCAGTAAAAGGCTCTAAGAACGAACAGCTCTGAAAACGCGACACACTCACGGGAAATGATGTCACCTGGAAGTATTGCACATGGATATGAAAGTATTGCACCTGGTGATGTCAGTATTGCACATGAGTATGACAGTATTGCAGATGGGTTTGACAGTGTTGCACATGGGTATGACAGTATTGCACATGGGTTTGAAAGTATTGCACATGGGTATGACAGTATTGCACATGGGTTTGAAAGTATTGCACATGGGTATGACAGTATTGCACATGGGTATGACAGTATTGCACATGGGTATGACAGTATTGCACATGGGTATGACAGTATTGCACCTGGTGATGTCAGTATTGCACATGAGTATGACAGTATTGCAGATGGGTTTGACAGTGTTGCACATGGGTATGACAGTATTGCACATGGGTTTGAAAGTATTGCACATGGGTATGACAGTATTGCACATGGGTATGACAGTATTGCACATGGGTATGACAGTATTGCACATGGGTATGACAGTATTGCACATGGGTTTGAAAGTATTGCACATGGGTATGAGAGTATTGCACATGGGTATGAGAGTATTGCACATGGGTATGACAGTATTGCACATAGGTATGACAGTATTGCAAATGGGTTTGACGGTATTGCACATGGATATAATAGTATTGCACATGGGTATTACTGTATTGTACACGGGTATGACAGTATTGCACATGGGTATGACAGTATAGCATCTGATTAAGTCAGTATTGCCCATGATTATGTCAGTTTTGCACAGTATTGCCGTTTTATAACAGTATTGCATATTGATATGTCAGTATTGCACATGGGTATAACAGTATTGCACATGGGTATGACAGTATTGCACATGGTTATGTCAGTATTGCACATGGGTATGACAGTATTGCAGATGGGTTTGACAGTATTGCGCATGGGTATGACAGTATTGCACATGGTTATGTCAGTATTGCGCATGTGTATGACAGTATTGCATATGGCTATGACAGTATTGCACATGGGTTTGACAGTATTGCACATGGGTGTGACAATATTACACATGGGTATGACAGTAGTGCACACGGGTTTGACAGTATTGCACATGGGTATGAAAGCACTGCACATGGGTTTGACAGTTTTGAACATGATTTTGACAGTATTGCAAATGGGTATGACAGTATTACGCATGGGTATGACAGTATTGCACATGGGTTTGACAGTTTTGCACATGTGCATAACAGTATTGAATATGGGTATAACAGTATTGCATATGGGTATGACAGTATTGCAAATGGGTTTGACGGTATTGCACATGGGTATGACAGTATAGCACATGGGTATGGTGGTATTGCACATTGGTATGACAGTATTGCACATGGGAATGACTGTATCGCACATGGGTATGACAGTATTACACATGGGTATGTCAGTATTGCACATGGGTATGACAGTAGTGCACATGGGTATGACAGTATTGCACATGGCTATGACAGTATTGCACATGGTATGAGAGTATTGCACATGGGTTTGTCAGTATTGCACATGGGTATGGTGGTATTGCACATTGGTATGATAGTATTGCACGTGGGTATGACAGTATTACACATGGGTATGTCAGTATTGCAAATGGGTATAACAGTATTGCATATGGGTGTGACAGTATTGCACACGGGTATTTCAGCATTGCACCTGGGTATGACAGTATTGTACATGGGTATGGTGGTATTGCACATTGGTATGACATTATTGCAAATGGGAATGACAGTATCGCACATGGGTATGACAGTATTACACATGGGTATGTCAGTATTGCACATTTGTATGACAGTAGTGCACATGGGTTTGACAGTATTGCACATGGTGATGACAGTCTTGCACACGGTATGAGAGTATTGCACATGGGTTTGTCAGTATTGCACATGGGTATGGTGGTATTGCACAATGGTATGATAGTATTGCACATGGGTATGACAGTATTACACATGGGTATGTCAGTATTGTACATGGGTATGACCATACTTTATGTGGGTATGAACGTATTGCACATGGTTTTGACAGTATTGCACACGGGTATGACAGTATTGCACATGGGTATGAGAGTATTGCATATGGGTGTGACAGTATTGCACACGGGTATTTCAGTATTGCACCTGGGTATGACAGTTATGTACATGGGTATGACAGTATTGCACATGGGTTTGACAGTATTGCACACTGGTATGACAGTATTGCACATGGGTTTGACCATACTTTATGTGGGTATGAATGTATTGCACATGGGTATTACAGTATTGCACACTAGTATGTGAATATTGCACACGCTTATGACAGTATTGCACACAGGTATTTCAGTATTGCACTTGGGTATGACAGTATTGGACATGGGTATGACAGTATTGCACATGGGTTTGACAGTATTGCACACTGGTATGACAGTATTGTAAATGGGTTTGACCGTATTTTATGTGGGTATGACAGTATTGCACATAAGTATTAAAGTATTGCACACTGGTTTGACAATATTGCACATGGTTATGACAGTATTACACATGGGTATGTCAGTATTGTACATGGGTATGACCATACTTTATGTGGGTATGAATGTATTGCACATGGTTTTGACAGTATTGCACACAGGTATGACAGTATTGCACATGGGTATTACAATATTGCACATGTGTATGACAGTATTGCACATGGGTATGAGAGTATTGCATATGGGTGTGACAGTATTGCACACGGGTATTTCAGTATTGCACCTGGGTATGACAGTTATGTACATGGGTATGACAGTATTGCACATGGGTTTGACAGTATTGCACACTGGTATGACAGTATTGCACATGGGTTTGACCATACTTTATGTGGGTATGAATGTATTGCACATGGGTATTACAGTATTGCACACTGGTATGTGAATATTGCACACGCTTATGACAGTATTGCACACAGGTATTTCAGTATTGCACATGGGTATGACAGTATTGCACATGGGTAAGGTGGTATTGCACATTTGTATGACAGTATTGCACATGGGAATGACAGTATCACACATGGGCATGACAGTATTACACATGATTATGTAAGTATTGCACATGGGTATGTCAGTATTGCACATCGGTATAACAGTATTGCACATGGGTTTGACAGTATTGCACATGGGTTGGACGTATTGCACATGGTTTGGTCAGTATTGCCCGTGAGTATAACAGTATTGCACATTGGTTTGACAGTATTGCACATGGCTATAACTGTATTCCATATTGGTGTGACAGTATTGCACATGGATAGTAAAGTATTGCATATGGATGTGACAGTATTGCACATTGTTATGACGGTATTGCACATGTGTATGTCAGTATTGCACATGAGTATGACAGCATTGCACATGGATATGAAAGTATTGCACATGGATGTGACGGTAATGCACATGGGCATGACAGTATTGCACATATGTATGTCAGTATTGCACATGTGTATGTCAGTATTGCACATGAGTATCACAGCATTGCATATGGATATGAAAGTATTGCACATGGATGTGACGGTAATGCACATGGGCATGACAGTATTGTCCATGGTATGACAGTATTGCACATGGGTAAGACAGTATTGCACATGGGTATGACAGTATCTCACATGGGTATGAACGTATTGCACATGGGTTTGACAAAATCACACATGGTTATGTCAGTATTGCACATTGGTATGACAGTATTGCATATGGCTATAACTGTATTCCATATTGGTGTGACAGTATTGCACATGGATATTAAAGTATTGCATATGGACGTGACAGTATTGCACATTGTTATGACAGTATTGTACATGGATATGAAAGTATTGCACATGGATGTGACGGTAATGCACATGGGCATGACAGTATTGCACATGGTATGATAGTATTGCACATGGGTAAGACACTATTGCACATGGGTATGACAGTATTGCACATGGGCATGACAATATTACACATGGGTATGTCAGTATTGCACATGGGTATGACAGTATTGCACATGGGTATGACAGTATTACACATGGCTATAACTGTATTCCATATTGGTGTGACAGTATTGCACATGGATATTAAAGTATTGCATATGGATGTGACAGTATTGCACATTGTTATGACAGTATTGCACATGTTTTTGTTAGTATTGCACATGAGTATGACACCATTGCACATGGATATGAAAGTATTGCACATGGGTATGACATTATTGCACATGGGTTTGACAGTATTGCACGCGGGTATGACAGTATTGCACATGGGTTTGACAGTATTGCACATGGATATAACAGTATTGCATATGGGTATGACAGTATTGCATATGGGTATCACAATTACGTCATAAGGCGCTGGTACAGCTGGCAGCCCGGTGTAAACGCTCTCTCTTCTTTCTCACACTTATTGTGCTTTATCTCCTATATTTTGTAAATATAGTGGAATAGTTTTTTAATTCAACTGTTTTTGACTTTTTTCGGCTGGATTTGAGCGTTTTTCGTTGCGTTCGTTGTGTTGTTGTGACGTGAGCTAGCTCCGAGCGAGCCCACCAGCCCCCCCCCCGCGCCCTCCGGCCGCGCTAAAGTACAGCTTGTCGTCGGTACACGTTGATATACACGTTTATATGAAAGAGGAACCTCACGAACGATCGGGACACGCACTGGAATCGCTTTATATTAACTTGTTTTGACTTTATTCGGCTGGATTGAGTGTTTTCGTCGTGTCGTTGCGATGTGTCTTGGCTCTGAGTCCCCCGGCTCCGGCTCCGCCCCCCGGTCGGCGCCGTACCGTGTTTACACAAAGGAGGAACTCATGAAACTGCGGAGAACAGTCGTCTTACCCGGAGATCGTCACGTTATCCCGGCGGACATCCTAAGGAAAACGCAACGAGGCAGACGGGCTGGACGTAAACTCCGAGAGAAGAGAGGAGAAAACAGGAAGTCGGTTCCCGCCGTAGTCATGGGTAACGTGAGGTCCCTTCAAAATAAAATGACGGAAATAGCGAGCCTCATGCGGTCCCAGAGGATTCATAGGGACAGCAGCGTCTTGATTTTCACAGAGACCTTGTTAACAGCAGAAATGCCAGACTCTATTGTAGGTTTGGACAATTTTCATCTGCTGCGGGCGGACAGAACTAGAGAATCCGGGAAGAAAAGAGGTGGAGGTCTGGCGGTGTATGTGAACACGAGCTGGTCCAAACCCGAACACTGCACAGTGAGGGAGCAGCTATGTAACAAGGATATTGAACTATTGGCTATTGGCATGAGGCCATACTATCTGCCCCGGGAGTTCTCACATGTGATTTTAATCGCAGTCTATGTGACCCCGTCTGCCAATGCTGAAAATGCTTGTGAAGCACTGCTCTCCTGCACTTGTAGGCTGCAAACACAGCATCCACAGGCTCTCTTCCTCATCTCTGGTGACTTTAACCACGCTTCTCCCTCTTCTGTCCTACCAACATACACCCAGTATGTTACCTGCCCCACCAGAGAGAATAGAACATTGGACTTGTTTTTTGCCAACACCAAGGAGGCTTATTCCTCTTCCCCCCTCCCTCCCCTGGGCAGCTCGGACCACAACCTTGTACATCTGAGGCCTGTGTATGAACCCATCGTGCGCAGGCAGCCTGTGGTGTCCCGTGAGGTGAGGATGTGGTCTGCTGAGAGCGAGGAGGCTCTGAGGGACTGCTTCAGCACCACTGTCTGGACTGAGCTTTATGACCCACATGGGGAGGACATCAACACCATCACAGAGTGCATCACGGACTACATCAACTTCTGTTTTGAGAACATTGTTCCCTCCCGGACGGTGCGGTGTTTTCCAAACAACAAGCCATGGATTAACCGTGAACTGAAGGCTCTGCTGAAGGAGAAGAAGAGAGCCTTCAGGTCAGGGAACAAGGAGGAGCTGAGGACTGTGCAGAAGGAGCTGAGGAGGAAGATCAGGCAGGCTGAGGCCGGCTACAAGAGGAGGATGGAGGAGCAGCTGCAGCAAAAGAACATTCAGGGAGTGTGGAGGAGCCTGAAAACCATGCCCAGACAGAGGGGGATCTACAGTGGGGGAATGATTTAAATGCTCACTTCTTGAGGTTTGATCGGTCACCCGCCCCTCCCCCTGCACAGCTGCATGCTCCCTCTTCCACAGCTGGACAATGCCCTGCATCTGTTCCTCTTCGCTTATCTGCCCCGGACCATCAGCTCCCTACTTCGCCTGGACTCACCCATCCCCCCAGCACACGGTCCCCCTGCCAACCACTGACTATCACAGCAGCACAGGTGAGGAGTGAGCTGAAGAGGATTGAAGTGAGGAAGGCAGCAGGACCTGATGGCATCAGCCCCAGGCTCCTTAAGTCCTGCGCAGATGAACTGTGTGGAGTTATGGAGCATGTCTTCAACATGAGCCTGAAGCTGAGGGTGGTACCACAGGTCTGGAAGACCTCCTGTCTGGTACCTGTGCCTAAGACACCGCGCCCCAAAGACCTCAACAGCTTCAGGCCAGTGGCTCTCACGTCCCACCTGATGAAGACACTGGAGCGGCTAGTCCTGGACCACCTCCGCTCCACCGTGAGCTCAGCCATGGACCCGCTGCAGTTTGCATATCGGTCTGGCATCGGAGTGGAGGACGCCGTCATCTCCCTGCTGCACCGCTCTTTCTCTCACCTGGAAAAGCCTGGCAGCTCTGTGAGGATCCTGTTCTTCGATCTCTCCAGTGCCTTCAACACCATCCAGCCGCTGCTCCTGAGGGACAAGCTGGTGTGGAGTATGACCTGGCAGAGTGGATCCTGGACTACCTCACAGACCGACCCCAGTTTGTGAGAGCCCGGAACTGTGTGTCTGACACTCGGACCTGCAGTGTGGGGGCGCCCCAGGGCACTGTCCTCGCGCCCTTTCTCTTCACCCTTTACACTGCAGACTTCAGACATGACACGGACAGCTGTGTCCTGCAGAAGTTCTCTGACGACTCTGCCATCATCGGACTCATCACGGACGACGATGACGCGGAATACAGAGGACTGGCGCAGGACTTTGTGGACTGGTGTCAGCGGAACCACCTCCTCATCAACGCGGGGAAGACCAAGGAGATGGTGGTGGATTTCCGCAGACGCCACCCCACTGCCCCCTCACCAGTGAACATCCAGGGATGGGACATTGAGAGAGTGACTCATACAAGTACCTGGATGTTCATCTGAACCACAAACTGGACTGGACTCATAACACAGACGCACTGTACAGGAAGAGCCAGAGTCGGCTCTACCTCCTGAGGAGACTCAGGTCTTTTGGAGTGACAGGGCCACTCCTGAAGACCTTCTACGACTCTGTGGTGGCATCAGCCCTCCTGTACGGTGTGGCCTGCTGGAGCAGCAGCATCACAGAGAGGGAGAGGAAGAGGCTGGACAGAGTCATCAAGAAGTCCAGCTCCGTCCTGGGCTGTGCTCTGGACTCGGTGCAGGAGGTGGGGGACAGGAGGGTCCTGGCTAGATTCACATCTATGCTGGACCATGAGTGTCACCCCCTGCAGGACACTCTCTCTGCTCTCGAGAGCAGCTTCAGTGAGAGACTGATCCACCCTCGATGTGCGAAGGAAAGGTTCCGTAGGTCTTTCCTTCCTGCTGCTGTCAGACTTTATAACAAAAACTGTTAGTACTGAACACTCGCAATACTGACCTAACCTAATACTGATGTGCAACTCTGTCATATGTGCAATTGCTGTTGGAATTCATGTGCAATTCATGTGAAATTCATGTGCAATCTATGTGCTGTCGTGACACATATTCATGTGCAATTACTGTCGTGATCACATGCAATGGTATTTATGTATTTATTTATTTATTTGTCTATGGGAGTTTTTATTTATTTATAGGAGATCTTCTACTGAAAGTGTTTTTCAGACTTCCTATAAGTGATCTGTTCTTCTGTATCTATCTCTGTATCTACCTGCGTTGCACCAATGAAATTTCCCCATGTGGGACAATAAAGGAATATCTTAATACTGCACATGTGTATGACAGTATTGCACATGGGTGTGACAGTATTGCATATGGGTATGACAGTATTGCACATGGGTTTGACAGTATTGCACATGGGTTTGACAGTATTGCACACGGGTATGACAGTATTGCACATGGGTATTACAATATTGCACATGGGTATGACAGTATTGCACATGGGGGTGACAGTATTGCATATGGGTGTGACAGTATTGCACACAGGTATTTCAGCATTGCACCTGGGTATGACAGTATTGTACATGGGTATGACAGTATTGCACATGGGTTTGACAGTATTGCACACTGGTACGACAGTATTGCACATGGGTTTGACCGTATTTTATGTTGGTATGACAGTATTGCACAAAAGTATTACAGTATTGCACACTGGTATGACAGTATTGCACATGGGTATGACAGTTTTGCACATGGGTATGACAGTATTGCACATGGGTATGGTGGTATTGCACATGGGTATGGTGGTATTGCACATTGGTATGACTGTATTGCACATGGGAATGACAGTATTACATATGGGTATGTCATTATTGCACATGGGTATGACAGTAGTGCACATGGGTTTGACAGTATTGCATATGGGTATGACAGTATTACACATGGGTATGACAGTATTGCACATGGCTCTGACAGTATTGCACACGGTATGACAGTATTGCACATGGGTATGGTGGTATTGCACATTGATATGATAGTATTACACATGGGAATTACAGTATCGCACATGGGTACGACAGTATTACACATGGGTATGTCAGTATTGCACATGGGTATTACAGTATTGTACATGGTAAGACTGTATTGCACATGGGTTTGACAGTATTGCACATGGGTATGACAGTATTAGACATGGGTATGACAGTATTGCACATGGGTGTGACAGTATTGCACATGGGTATTTCAGTATTGCACCTGGGTATGACAGTATTGTACATGGGTATGACAGTATTGCACATGGGTTTGACAGTTTTGCACACTGGTATGACAGTATTGCACATGGGTTTGACAGTATTGCACACTGGTATGACAGTATTGCACATGCTTATGACAGTATTGCACACAGGTATTTCAGTATTGCACCTGGGTATGACAGTATTGGACATGGGTATGACAGTATTGCACATGGGTTTGACAGTATTGCACACTGGTATGACAGTATTGTAAATGGGTTTGACCGTATTTTATGTGGGTATGACAGTATTGCACATAAGTATTACAGTATTGCACACTGGTATGACAATATTGCACATGGTTTTGACAGTTTTGCACATGGGTATGACAGTATTGCACATGGGTATGACAGTATTGCACATGGGTAAGGAGGTATTGTACATTGGTATGACAGTAGTGCACATGGGTATGACAGAATTGCACATGGGTATGACAGTATTACATATGGGTATGACAGTATTACATATGGGTATGACAGTATTACATATGGGTATGACAGTATTGCACATGGCTATGACAGTATTGCACACGGTATGACAGAATTGCACATGGGTTTGTCAGTATTGCACATGGGTATGACAGTATTATACATGGGTTTGACCGTATTGCACATGGGTATGACAGTATTGCACATGGGTATTACAATACTGCACATGTGTATGACAGTATTGCACATGGGTGTGACAGTATTGCATATTGGTATGACAGTATTGCACATGTGTGTGACAGTATTGCACCTGGGTATGACAGTTATGTACATGGGTATGACAGTATTGCACATGGGTTTGACAGTATTGCACACTGGTATGACAGTATTGCACATGGGTTTGACCATACTTTATGTGGGTATGAATGTATTGCACATGGGTATTACAGTATTGCACACTGGTATGTGAATATTGCACACGCTTATGACAGTATTGCACACAGGTATTTCAGTATTGCACTTGGGTATGACAGTATTGGACATGGGTATGACAGTATTGCACATGGGTTTGACAGTATTGCACACTGGTATGACAGTATTGTAAATGGGTTTGACCGTATTTTATGTGGGTATGACAGTATTGCACATAAGTATTAAAGTATTGCACACTGGTTTGACAATATTGCACATGGTTATGACAGTATTACACATGGGTATGTCAGTATTGTACATGGGTATGACCATACTTTATGTGGGTATGAATGTATTGCACATGGTTTTGACAGTATTGCACACAGGTATGACAGTATTGCACATGGGTATTACAATATTGCACATGTGTATGACAGTATTGCACATGGGTATGAGAGTATTGCATATGGGTGTGACAGTATTGCACACGGGTATTTCAGTATTGCACCTGGGTATGACAGTTATGTACATGGGTATGACAGTATTGCACATGGGTTTGACAGTATTGCACACTGGTATGACAGTATTGCACATGGGTTTGACCATACTTTATGTGGGTATGAATGTATTGCACATGGGTATTACAGTATTGCACACTGGTATGTGAATATTGCACACGCTTATGACAGTATTGCACACAGGTATTTCAGTATTGCACATGGGTATGACAGTATTGCACATGGGTAAGGTGGTATTGCACATTTGTATGACAGTATTGCACATGGGAATGACAGTATCACACATGGGCATGACAGTATTACACATGATTATGTAAGTATTGCACATGGGTATGTCAGTATTGCACATCGGTATAACAGTATTGCACATGGGTTTGACAGTATTGCACATGGGTTGGACGTATTGCACATGGTTTGGTCAGTATTGCCCGTGAGTATAACAGTATTGCACATTGGTTTGACAGTATTGCACATGGCTATAACTGTATTCCATATTGGTGTGACAGTATTGCACATGGATAGTAAAGTATTGCATATGGATGTGACAGTATTGCACATTGTTATGACGGTATTGCACATGTGTATGTCAGTATTGCACATGAGTATGACAGCATTGCACATGGATATGAAAGTATTGCACATGGATGTGACGGTAATGCACATGGGCATGACAGTATTGTCCATGGTATGACAGTATTGCACATGGGTAAGACAGTATTGCACATGGGTATGACAGTATCTCACATGGGTATGAACGTATTGCACATGGGTTTGACAAAATCACACATGGTTATGTCAGTATTGCACATTGGTATGACAGTATTGCATATGGCTATAACTGTATTCCATATTGGTGTGACAGTATTGCACATGGATATTAAAGTATTGCATATGGACGTGACAGTATTGCACATTGTTATGACAGTATTGTACATGGATATGAAAGTATTGCACATGGATGTGACGGTAATGCACATGGGCATGACAGTATTGCACATGGTATGATAGTATTGCACATGGGTAAGACACTATTGCACATGGGTATGACAGTATTGCTCATGGGCATGACAATATTACACATGGGTATGTCAGTATTGCACATGGGTATGACAGTATTGCACATGGGTATGACAGTATTACACATGGGTATCACAGTATCTCACATGGGTATGAAAGTATTGGACATGGGTTTGACAAAATCACACATGGTTATGTCAGTATTGCACATTGGTATGACAGTATTGCACATGGCTATAACTGTATTCCATATTGGTGTGACAGTATTGCACATGGATATTAAAGTATTGCATATGGATGTGACAGTATTGCACATTGTTATGACAGTATTGCACATGTTTTTGTTAGTATTGCACATGAGTATGACACCATTGCACATGGATATGAAAGTATTGCACATGGATGTGACGGTAATGCACATGGGCATGACAATATTGCACATGGTATGATAGTATTGCACATGGATAAGACAGTATTGCACATGTGTATGACAATATTGCACATGGGCATGACAGTATTGCACATGGGTATGACAGTATTGCACATGGGCATGACAGTATTGCACATGGGTATGAAAGTATTACACATGGGTTTGACAAAATTACACATGGGTATGTCAGTATTGCACATGGGTATGACAGTATTGAAAATGGTTCTGACAGTGTTGCACATGGTTGTCAGTATTGCACATGGGTATGACATTATTGCACATGGGTTTGACAGTATTGCACGCGGGTATGACAGTATTGCACATGGGTTTGACAGTATTGCACATGGATATAACAGTATTGCATATGGGTATGACAGTATTGCATATGGGTATCACAATTACGTCATAAGGCGCTGGTACAGCTGGCAGCCCGGTGTAAACGCTCTCTCTTCTTTCTCACACTTATTGTGCTTTATCTCCTATATTTTGTAAATATAGTGGAATAGTTTTTTAATTCAACTGTTTTTGACTTTTTTCGGCTGGATTTGAGCGTTTTTCGTTGCGTTCGTTGTGTTGTTGTGACGTGAGCTAGCTCCGAGCGAGCCCACCAGCCCCCCCCCCGCGCCCTCCGGCCGCGCTAAAGTACAGCGTGTCGTCGGTACACGTTGATATACACGTTTATATGAAAGAGGAACCTCACGAACGATCGGGACACGCACTGGAATCGCTTTATATTAACTTGTTTTGACTTTATTCGGCTGGATTGAGTGTTTTCGTCGTGTCGTTGCGATGTGTCTTGGCTCTGAGTCCCCCGGCTCCGGCTCCGCCCCCCGGTCGGCGCCGTACCGTGTTTACACAAAGGAGGAACTCATGAAACTGCGGAGAACAGTCGTCTTACCCGGAGATCGTCACGTTATCCCGGCGGATATCCTAAGGAAAACGCAACGAAGCAGACGGGCTGGACGTAAACTCCGAGAGAAGAGAGGAGAAAACAGGAAGTCGGTTCCCGCCGTAGTCATGGGTAACGTGAGGTCCCTTCAAAATAAAATGACGGAAATAGCGAGCCTCATGCGGTCCCAGAGGATTCATAGGGACAGCAGCGTCTTGATTTTCACAGAGACCTGGTTAACAGCAGAAATGCCAGACTCTATTGTAGGTTTGGACAATTTTCATCTGCTGCGGGCGGACAGAACTAGAGAATCCGGGAAGAAAAGAGGTGGAGGTCTGGCGGTGTATGTGAACACGAGCTGGTCCAAACCCGAACACTGCACAGTGAGGGAGCAGCTATGTAACAAGGATATTGAACTATTGGCTATTGGCATGAGGCCATACTATCTGCCCCGGGAGTTCTCACATGTGATTTTAATCGCAGTCTATGTGACCCCGTCTGCCAATGCTGAAAATGCTTGTGAAGCACTGCTCTCCTGCACTTGTAGGCTGCAAACACAGCATCCACAGGCTCTCTTCCTCATCTCTGGTGACTTTAACCACGCTTCTCCCTCTTCTGTCCTACCAACATACACCCAGTATGTTACCTGCCCCACCAGAGAGAATAGAACATTGGACTTGTTTTTTGCCAACACCAAGGAGGCTTATTCCTCTTCCCCCCTCCCTCCCCTGGGCAGCTCGGACCACAACCTTGTACATCTGAGGCCTGTGTATGAACCCATCGTGCGCAGGCAGCCTGTGGTGTCCCGTGAGGTGAGGATGTGGTCTGCTGAGAGCGAGGAGGCTCTGAGGGACTGCTTCAGCACCACTGTCTGGACTGAGCTTTATGACCCACATGGGGAGGACATCAACACCATCACAGAGTGCATCACGGACTACATCAACTTCTGTTTTGAGAACATTGTTCCCTCCCGGACGGTGCGGTGTTTTCCAAACAACAAGCCATGGATTAACCGTGAACTGAAGGCTCTGCTGAAGGAGAAGAAGAGAGCCTTCAGGTCAGGGAACAAGGAGGAGCTGAGGACTGTGCAGAAGGAGCTGAGGAGGAAGATCAGGCAGGCTGAGGCCGGCTACAAGAGGAGGATGGAGGAGCAGCTGCAGCAAAAGAACATTCAGGGAGTGTGGAGGAGCCTGAAAACCATGCCCAGACAGAGGGGGATCTACAGTGGGGGAATGATTTAAATGCTCACTTCTTGAGGTTTGATCGGTCACCCGCCCCTCCCCCTGCACAGCTGCATGCTCCCTCTTCCACAGCTGGACAATGCCCTGCATCTGTTCCTCTTCGCTTATCTGCCCCGGACCATCAGCTCCCTACTTCGCCTGGACTCACCCATCCCCCCAGCACACGGTCACCCTGCCAACCACTGACTATCACAGCAGCACAGGTGAGGAGTGAGCTGAAGAGGATTGAAGTGAGGAAGGCAGCAGGACCTGATGGCATCAGCCCCAGGCTCCTTAAGTCCTGCGCAGATGAACTGTGTGGAGTTATGGAGCATGTCTTCAACATGAGCCTGAAGCTGAGGGTGGTACCACAGGTCTGGAAGACCTCCTGTCTGGTACCTGTGCCTAAGACACCGCGCCCCAAAGACCTCAACAGCTTCAGGCCAGTGGCTCTCACGTCCCACCTGATGAAGACACTGGAGCGGCTAGTCCTGGACCACCTCCGCTCCACCGTGAGCTCAGCCATGGACCCGCTGCAGTTTGCATATCGGTCTGGCATCGGAGTGGAGGACGCCGTCATCTCCCTGCTGCACCGCTCTTTCTCTCACCTGGAAAAGCCTGGCAGCTCTGTGAGGATCCTGTTCTTCGATCTCTCCAGTGCCTTCAACACCATCCAGCCGCTGCTCCTGAGGGACAAGCTGGTGTGGAGTATGACCTGGCAGAGTGGATCCTGGACTACCTCACAGACCGACCCCAGTTTGTGAGAGCCCGGAACTGTGTGTCTGACACTCGGACCTGCAGTGTGGGGGCGCCCCAGGGCACTGTCCTCGCGCCCTTTCTCTTCACCCTTTACACTGCAGACTTCAGACATGACACGGACAGCTGTGTCCTGCAGAAGTTCTCTGACGACTCTGCCATCATCGGACTCATCACGGACGACGATGACGCGGAATACAGAGGACTGGCGCAGGACTTTGTGGACTGGTGTCAGCGGAACCACCTCCTCATCAACGCGGGGAAGACCAAGGAGATGGTGGTGGATTTCCGCAGACGCCACCCCACTGCCCCCTCACCAGTGAACATCCAGGGATGGGACATTGAGAGAGTGACTCATACAAGTACCTGGTGTTTCATCTGAACCACAAACTGGACTGGACTCATAACACAGACGCACTGTACAGGAAGAGCCAGAGTCGGCTCTACCTCCTGAGGAGACTCAGGTCTTTTGGAGTGACAGGGCCACTCCTGAAGACCTTCTACGACTCTGTGGTGGCATCAGCCCTCCTGTACGGTGTGGCCTGCTGGAGCAGCAGCATCACAGAGAGGGAGAGGAAGAGGCTGGACAGAGTCATCAAGAAGTCCAGCTCCGTCCTGGGCTGTGCTCTGGACTCGGTGCAGGAGGTGGGGGACAGGAGGGTCCTGGCTAGATTCACATCTATGCTGGACCATGAGTGTCACCCCCTGCAGGACACTCTCTCTGCTCTCGAGAGCAGCTTCAGTGAGAGACTGATCCACCCTCGATGTGCGAAGGAAAGGTTCCGTAGGTCTTTCCTTCCTGCTGCTGTCAGACTTTATAACAAAAACTGTTAGTACTGAACACTCGCAATACTGACCTAACCTAATACTGATGTGCAACTCTGTCATATATGCAATTGCTGTTGGAATTCATGTGCAATTCATGTGAAATTCATGTGCAATCTATGTGCTGTCGTGACACATATTCATGTGCAATTACTGTCGTGATCACATGCAATGGTATTTATGTATTTATTTATTTATTTGTCTATGGGAGTTTTTATTTATTTATAGGAGATCTTCTACTGAAAGTGTTTTTCAGACTTCCTATAAGTGATCTGTTCTTCTGTATCTATCTCTGTATCTACCTGCGTTGCACCAATGAAATTTCCCCATGTGGGACAATAAAGGAATATCTTAATACTGCACATGTGTATGACAGTATTGCACATGGGTGTGACAGTATTGCATATGGGTATGACAGTATTGCACATGGGTTTGACAGTATTGCACATGGGTTTGACAGTATTGCACACGGGTATGACAGTATTGCACATGGGTATTACAATATTGCACATGGGTATGACAGTATTGCACATGGGGGTGACAGTATTGCATATGGGTGTGACAGTATTGCACACAGGTATTTCAGCATTGCACCTGGGTATGACAGTATTGTACATGGGTATGACAGTATTGCACATGGGTTTGACAGTATTGCACACTGGTACGACAGTATTGCACATGGGTTTGACCGTATTTTATGTTGGTATGACAGTATTGCACAAAAGTATTACAGTATTGCACACTGGTATGACAGTATTGCACATGGGTATGACAGTTTTGCACATGGGTATGACAGTATTGCACATGGGTATGGTGGTATTGCACATGGGTATGGTGGTATTGCACATTGGTATGACTGTATTGCACATGGGAATGACAGTATTACATATGGGTATGTCATTATTGCACATGGGTATGACAGTAGTGCACATGGGTTTGACAGTATTGCATATGGGTATGACAGTATTACACATGGGTATGACAGTATTGCACATGGCTCTGACAGTATTGCACACGGTATGACAGTATTGCACATGGGTATGGTGGTATTGCACATTGATATGATAGTATTACACATGGGAATTACAGTATCGCACATGGGTACGACAGTATTACACATGGGTATGTCAGTATTGCACATGGGTATTACAGTATTGTACATGGTAAGACTGTATTGCACATGGGTTTGACAGTATTGCACATGGGTATGACAGTATTAGACATGGGTATGACAGTATTGCACATGGGTTTGACAGTATTGCACATGGGTATTTCAGTATTGCACCTGGGTATGACAGTATTGTACATGGGTATGACAGTATTGCACATGGGTTTGACAGTTTTGCACACTGGTATGACAGTATTGCACATGGGTTTGACAGTATTGCACACTGGTATGACAGTATTGCACATGCTTATGACAGTATTGCACACAGGTATTTCAGTATTGCACCTGGGTATGAAAGTATTGGACATGGGTATGACAGTATTGCACATGGGTTTGACAGTATTGCACACTGGTATGACAGTATTGTAAATGGGTTTGACCGTATTTTATGTGGGTATGACAGTATTGCACATAAGTATTACAGTATTGCACACTGGTATGACAATATTGCACATGGTTTTGACAGTTTTGCACATGGGTATGACAGTATTGCACATGGGTATGACAGTATTGCACATGGGTAAGGTGGTATTGTACATTGGTATGACAGTAGTGCACATGGGTATGACAGAATTGCACATGGGTATGACAGTATTACATATGGGTATGACAGTATTACATATGGGTATGACAGTATTACATATGGGTATGACAGTATTGCACATGGCTATGACAGTATTGCACACGGTATGACAGAATTGCACATGGGTTTGTCAGTATTGCACATGGGTATGACAGTATTATACATGGGTTTGACCGTATTGCACATGGGTATGACAGTATTGCACATGGGTATTACAATACTGCACATGTGTATGACAGTATTGCACATGGGTGTGACAGTATTGCATATTGGTATGACAGTATTGCACATGTGTGTGACAGTATTGCACATGGGTTGGACAGTATTGCACACAGGTATTCCAGTATTGCACGTGGGTATGACAGTATTTTACATGGGTATGACAGTATTGCACATGGGTTTGACAGTATTGCACACAGGTATGACAGTATTGCACATGGGTTTGACCGTATTTTATGTGGGTATGACTGTATTGCACATGGGTATTACAGTATTGCACACTGGTATGATAGTATTGCACATGGGTATGACAGTATTGCACACGGGTATTTCAGTATTGCACCTGGGTATGACAGTATTGGACATGGATATGACAGTATTGCACATGGGTTTGACAGTCTTGCACACTGGTATGACAGTATTGCACATGGGTTGAACCGTATTTTATGTGGGTATGACAGTATTGCACATAAGTACTACAGTATTGCACACTGGTAAGACAGTATTGCACATGGGTATGACAGTTTTGCACATGGGTATGACAGTATTGCACATAGGTATGGTGGTATTGCACATTGGTATGACAGTATTGCACATGGGAATGACAGTATCGCACATGGGTATGACAGTATTACACATGGGTATGTCAGTATTGCACATTGGTATGACAGTTGTGCACATGGGTATGACAGTATTGCACATGGGTATGACAGTATTACACATGGGTATGACAGTATTGCACATGGCTATGACAGTATTGCACATGGTATGACATTATTGCACATGGTATGACAGTTGTGCACATGGGTATGACAGTATTGCACATGGGTATGACAGTATTACACATGGGTATGACAGTATTGCACATGGCTATGACAGTATTGCACATGGTATGACATTATTGCACATGGGTTTGTCAATCTTGCACATGGGTATGTCAGTATTGCACATGTGTATGTCAGTATTGCACATGGGTATGACATTATTGCACATGGGTATGACAGTATTTTACATGGGTATGACAGTATTGCCCATGGGTATGACATTATTGCACATGGGTATGTCAGTATTGCACATGGGTATGAAATTTTTGCAAACGGGTATGACAGTATTGCACATAGGTATGGTGGTATTGCACATTGGTATGACAGTATTGCACATGGGAATGACAGTATCGCATATGGGTATGACAGTATTACACATGGGTATGTCAGTATTGCACATTGGTATGACAGTTGTGCACATGGGTATGACAGTATTGCACATGGGTATGACAGTATTACACATGGGTATGACAGTATTGCACATGGCTATGACAGTATTGCACATGGGTATGACAGTATTGCACATAGGTATGGTGGTATTGCACATTGGTATGACAGTATTACACATGGGTATGTCAGTATTGCACATTGGTATGACAGTTGTGCACATGGGTATGACAGTATTGCACATGGGTATGACAGTATTACACATGGGTATGACAGTATTGCACATGGCTATGACAGTATTGCACATGGTATGACATTATTGCACATGGTATGACAGTTGTGCACATGGGTATGACAGTATTGCACATGGGTATGACAGTATTACACATGGGTATGACAGTATTGCACATGGCTATGACAGTATTGCACATGGTATGACATTATTGCACATGGGTTTGTCAGTCTTGCACATGGGTATGTCAGTATTGCACATGTGTATGTCAGTATTGCACATGGGTATGACATTATTGCACATGGGTATGACAGTATTTTACATGGGTATGACAGTATTTTACATGGGTATGTCAGTATTGCCCATGGGTATGACATTATTGCACATGGGTATGTCAGTATTGCCCATGGGTATGAAATTTTTGCAAACGGGTATGACAGTATTAAATATGGGTATGTCAGTATTGCAAATGGGTAAGACATTAATGCACATGTTTATGACAGTATTGCACGTGGGTATGACAATGTTTGTTGTAGAGTGTGACAGCAGAAGAAGGAAAGACTGTGAAACGTCTCCTTCACACACCGAGGGTGGATCAGTCACTGAAGCTGCAGGCCCCCCACATTACAGGTCCCCCACACTGCAGGTCCCCCACACTACAGGTCCCCCACACTGCAGGCCCCCCAAATTGCAGGTCCCCCACACTGCAGGTCCCCCACACTGCAGGTCCCACACACTGCAGGTCCCCCACACTGCAGGTCCCACACACTGCAGGTCCCCCACACCGTAGGTTCCCCACATTGCAGGTCGCCCACACTGCAAGCCCCCCACTTTGCAGGTCCCCCACACTGCAGGTCGCCCACACTGCAAGCCCCCCACATTGCAGGTCCCCCACACTGCAGGATTCCCACACTGCAGGCCCCCCACATTGCAGGTCCCCCACACTGCCGGTCCCCCACACTGCAGGCCTCCCACACTGCAGGTCCCCCACACTGCAGGCCCCCCACACTGCAGGCCCCCCACATTGCAGGTCCCCCACACTGCAGGCCCCCCACACTGCAGGTCCCCCACATTGCAGTTCCCCCACACTGCAGGTCCCCCACATTGCAGGTCCCTCACACTGTAGGTCCGAGTGTCAGACACACAGTCCCGGGCTCTCACAAACTGGGGTCGGTCTGTGAGGTAGTCCAGGAAGGTCACACATGACGACACATAACACGGGGCAAAAGTCACATGACATTGAGTTAAGATAATTTAATGAGCAAATATGAGGCACAAATGTACAGATCTATATACGTACAAGCAAAATAACATAGTAAATATAATGTTTGTGCTCTGTACAAGAGGTGGAGGAGCTGCTCCAGCAGGGGGAGGTGGTGGTGGAGGAGCTGCTCCAGCAGGGGGAGGTGGTGGAGGAGCTGCTCCAGCAGGGGGAGGAGGTGGCACACTTCTGCATTTGATCATTTCACAACATCAATAATTGTTGATTCAACAAACAGAACATCAGAGAATCAAACAATTAAACAGTAATTAGCAGATTAACAATGTTCACAGAAATTAAGCAAATGGATCGCTGTCCCAGAGTTCCAGAGTTTCCCCCGGCCTTTGACCCTCCTTCTCTGCGAGGAAAAACTACAAAAACTAGAAAAAAAACCTTAAAAAACCTTGAGGAGATCCTCCTGCTGAGGCGGAGCAACATCTTTCAAACAATACGGACGAGTTTTGAGAGCGTGAAGAAACTGCAGGCAAAGAATGAGGCTATGAAGAGTAAGGCAAGGCAAGGCAAGGCAAGTTTATTTGTAGAGCACATTTCATACACAAGGCAATTCAAAGTGCTTCACAGCAGGAAAAATGCATTCAAATCACAAAGAAATTACAGAAACAGAAATACAATAAAATTAACTAAATTAAAAATGATCAATCCAACTGATTTTCTAAACTAATAAAATCACAAACAAAAGAGAAGAGTGCAAAGAAAAAATCCTTTCAGTCATATGCGCAGCTAAACAAAACTGTTTTTAGCTTAGATTTGAACATTGTCAGAATAGAAGCCTGTCTCACATCTTCAGGAAGAATGTTCCAGATTTTAGCTGCATAAAACTGAAACGCAGATTCCCCATGTTTTGTCCTGACTCTGGGCACCAGCAGGAGGCCGGTCCCCGAGGTCCTCAGAGTCCGAGATGGTTCATATGGCACTAACATATCCAAGATGTACTTTGGTGCTAGGCCATGGAGAGACTTGTACACAAGCAGAGCTGCTTTAAAGTCTATTCTCTGAGCCACAGGGGGCAGTGCAGAGACCTGAGAACAGGACTAATGTGATCATACTTCCTGGTTCTAGTCAGGACCCGAGCAGCAGCGTTCTGGATGTACTGCAGCTGTTTTACAGCTCGTTTGGAGAGGCCAGTGAGCAGGCCGTTACAGTAGTCTAATCTACTGGAGACAAACGCATGGATAAGTCTCTCTAAATCTGGTTTTGACACTATATTTTTGATTTTGGCAATGTTTTTTAGATGGTAAAAAGCTGCTGATGTTATTGATTTGACGTGGCTATTAAAGTTCAAGTCTGAGTCCATTATTACCCCCAGATTTCTAATTTGGTTTGTAGGTTTTAGAGCGAGACTCTGGAGGTGACCGCTAACACTTTCTCTTTGTTTCTGTGGGCCAAAAACGATTATTTCAGTCTTGTCTGAGTTCAGCTGGAGAAAGTTGTTTTGCATCCACACACTGATCTGTTGGATGCAGTGGCAGAGTGAATCTACTGGTCCATAGTCACCTGCGACAGTGAAACATAGATCTGAGTGTCGTCTGCATAATTGTGATTGAGCACATTTTCACTGCGTATCAACTGACCCAACGGCAGCATGTAGAGGTTGAACAGAAGGGGACCCAGGACTGACCCTTGGGGCACTCCACAGGTCAGGGTCATGTGGTCTGAGACACAGCTACCAATTTCAACAAAGTACTTCCTGTCTTCCAGATAGGACCTTAACCAGTTTAGGGCAGTGCCAGTGATGCCCACCCAGTCCTCTAGTCTCTGTAAGAGGATCCCATGATCGACAGTGTCAAAAGCAGCACTCAGATCTAACAGAATTAAGACTGAGGCTTTGCCCGTGTCAGTGTTCAGGCGGATGTCATTTGTCACCTTGACAAGAGCAGTCTCAGTGCTGTGATGAGGTCTAAAACCTGACTGAAAAACATCAAATGAGTTGTTTATTAAGAGGAAATCTGTGAGCTGTTGGTAAACAACCTTTCCAAGGACTTTGCCCAAAATGGCAGATTAGAGATGGGCCGGTAATGACTCAGTACTGCGGCATCAAGACTGCTCTTCTTTAGGAGAGGCTTTATGACCGCAGTTTTCAAAGACATTGGGAATGTTCAAGATTGAAGCGACATGTTAACTATGTGAGTGAATGGTGCTAACAAACTGTTCAGCACAGACTTTAGAATTCTGGTGGGTAACACATCAAGGCAGCATGTAGATGAACTCAGACTGGTGATGATCTCATGGACAGTTTTGTCAGTTACCGGTGCAAAGTGACTTAGCTCACATGCTGTCAGTCTTACTCACATGCTGAGTAAGACTGAAGGTTTCAAGGACAGCATCAAGCTCTTTAGCGTTTCTGTCACAAATATTATCAACATGCACATTGAAATCACCTGTAATGACCAAACCATCAAAGTCTGTGCATATGACTGAAAGCATCTCAGTAAAATCATCAATAAAACTTTGGCAGTGCTGGGGAGGCTTGTATAAAACAATGAAGAGAATGGATGGAGACCGTTTTAGCTCCATTTTAAAGGATACATACTCAAATGATGAAAACACCCCAAAAGACAACCTGCGGGTAATTATTTCATCTCTAAAGACAGCACAGACTCCACCCCCTTTTTTGTTTTCTCGTGTTTCAGATTCAAACTTAAAGTTGGGTGGAGCAGATTCTATCAGAACTACATTTCCTGTGTTTTTGTCAAGCCATGTTTCAGTTAAAAACATCAAATCAAGATTATAAGAAGAAATAAAAATTATTAATTAAGAGAGATTTGTTACATAAGGATCTGACATTTAGCACAGCAAGTTTCAGACTAGTTTCAGTGAGACTGGGCTTTATCTTTTCACAGAGAATATGAATCACATTTCTCAGATTGGGCCTGACTCGCATTTTGTTTTTCCATCTGTGTGATGATGTGACTACAGAAATAGCACTAGGGGGGGCTCTTTTTACATAGGGCCCCGGGTTGGTTTGATTTTTAATGTGACAATAAGTCCCGGCAACGCTGAGACCCAGTGCATCCTAGCTATGGGAGATACCAGGTGAAAGGCGAGGTTGGATGGGTGGTGGGGCTTTTGTAGCCAAGGAGAGTTTGGGACCAGGTGAGAGGTGAGCGGGGATGGGTGGTGGGGCTTTTGTTGGTGTAGTCGGTACTGACATAGCCCTTGCTATATTGGGCGTGAGTGGAGCCATCTTAATGCCTGATTTGATCAGACTTTCAAAATGGCTGGGAAGGCCCATGGGTGAGAGTGGAGATGAGAAGGAGAATGATGACTCTTTAGTGGGAGTAGATGTTGCAGGGGGAACCCAGGGCTGGTGTGAAGGCAGGGGCGATGACAGGGATGTTGTTGGGCTTGTCACAGATGGGTCCAAGGCCTTTGAAGATTGTTCCTTTGCTGGAGTCGGTGGAGGTGAATGTGGAGCAGCTGGAGCTGAATCCTTTGCTGGTGGTGGTGGTGGAGCAGCTGCTGATGAATCCTTTGGTGGAGGCTGAGGTTGTGGTGCTTTTGATGTTGAAACATTGGCTCGGTCTCTGGCTGATGGAGCAGGAATTCTTCTCTCATTCCTCTCTTCTCTAACTATCTGCTCAGGACCCTGTCCAGGCCCAGTCCAATGCCTCAGAGCGTGGAGCAGGTTCTCTGTCAGCACCCTCACTCCACCTCTGCATAGGTGGGGGCCATTTCTCTTAAACAGGTCCTCTCGTTTCCAGAATAGATAGAAGTTCTCAATGTAGTGTAGTCCTCTCGGGGAAGACTCTTTGGACAGCCATGTGTTCAGCTGAAGAAGCCGGCTAAACTTGTTTATCCTCCTGTCGATGTTTGGAAGAGGTCCACTTATGAAAGTTTTGATTTCCATTTTATCAAGCACGTCGAATAACTTCAAGAAGTCTTTTTTCAAAACTTCAGTCTGTTCCCGCCGCATGTCCACTGCACCCACGTGCACAATCAGCTGTTTAGCTCCTCCATGCTTAGCCATAATATTTGGAAGGAGTGACGTTATCTCAGAAACAGTGGCGCTTGGAAAAGAATGTGTGTTTATCTTTTCATGCGTCACGTGACTTATCGCGCCGTCCCCAACCAAAACAATCTGCGTGACCTTGGCTCCTGGCACAGATCCTCCTCGTTGTATTTTGGCCACGTCATCTTTCCTTTTTTCATTTAATTCCATCTCTGAAAGTGGTAAAAATCTGTTGATGAGCTGTATTTTAGGTGACTTCACGTTATCGTTTAGGTTTTGCCCCAAGTTTGTTCCAAGAAACAGCCTGGTCTTTCTGGTTTTTAGACAGTTTTGGAAACGACACAGAGTCACTGCGGTTTAGGTTGACAGTAGCAGTTTTTCTTGTAAAAAGTGTGCTATTCTTACCATCGGTTGACACAGGAATTGTATCGTGAAGAACTTTTTCAGATTCCAAAACAAATATCCGTGTTTTCAGCTCATTAATTTCTTGTTGATATTTCCGACAGCGTTCACAGTCTTTCTCCCTTCTTCTCCCGGACATGTCGCTGGCGTCAGATATGTCGTTAAAACTGGAAAAATGTTCTTAAAATCCTTGGTTTACTTGAAAAAGTCTAAAGCAAAAATGTTTGGAAGACAAAAACTGATTAAAAAGCAAAATAAATAAGGAAAGCAGCGATAGCAAGCGGAGCGAGCAAAAAAGCGTGTGCACTCTTCGGAAGCAGGAATAAAAAGCCTGAACCCTGATCTGTGGAGTGGAACTGGAAGAGTAAGAGTCCTGATCCTCTAAAAAAAAGCAATGACCCCCTGATGGATCCCCTGATGGACCCCTGCTGGACCCCTGCTGGACCCCCTGATGGACCCCTGCTGGACCCCCTGATGGACCCCCTGCTGTTCTCCTACAGAGCCAACAGGTCTGAGGACGACGCCATCAACCTGGCTCTCCACCTGCAGGGGGAGCACCGACTCCACCTGTTGTCTGCTTTCGTCGTCTGGCGTCCTCGGAAAGGTCCACAGCGCTCATCACACTGGACTATCCCCGCCTCCTCTCCCCCCGCCTCCTCTCCCCGCCTCCTCTGCCCGCCTCCTCCCCCGACTCCTCACCCCGCCACCTCTCCCCGCCTCCACTCCCCGCCTCCTCTCTCCCCGCCTCCTCTCCCCGCCTCCTCTCCCCGCCTCCTCTCCCCGCCTTTTCTCCCCCCCTTTCCTCGCCCCGCCTCCTCGCCCCGCCTCCTCGCCCCGCCTCCCGCCGCACTTTCCCCGGGCTCACCGTGCTGCCTGGAATACTTTGTTTTTTGTCCGCGACTTTGGGATTTACCTCGCGCCATAATTTTGCAGCTCATCTTTAATGTTATTGTACATTTTGTCCTTAAACAAAGGATCATCAAGCAGCTGCATTGAACCTCCAACTGTGTTTTTACATCTTTCCTCCAAATCTACACAAATGTAAAGCAGGATCACGGTATATTGTGCCTGTACTGGCGCCCCCTAGGGTTCAATCCCCTCCAGATGTCAATCACAGAACTTCTTCTTTCTTGTTCCTCCAGAGACTCTTGAGCTCCACACGTCTAATGTAGCTGAATGTGTAGGTTCCACTCCACAGATCAGGGTTCAGGGTTCAGAGTGGTTCAGGGTCAGGGTCAGGGTCAGGGTTCCCTCAGAGTGGCTCAGGGTCAGGGGTCAGGGTTCCCTCAGAGTGGTTCACAGTCAGATCCATGACCTCAGCAGAGAAAGTGATATTGCCCCCTGGTGGAGCAGACACGTTTAAAAGAGTGAAAACCTTTCCATTAATATTCCCTTTAACCAGTTCATATCTGACCTCTTTATCTTTACATTCAATTCTGTTCAAAAACTGTTCGTTTGAAATCAAATTTGCAACTCTCCTTCTATGTTTGCCTTTGTGTGATAAATAATAGGATTGTTTATAACAATTTTGTTAGTTTTTGATGTTCAGAGTCATTCAGATGTGTCTCTTGTAAATATATCAATTCTTTCTTTTTTCATGTTTGTTAAATGTTTGTTGGTTTGATTGGGTTCAGTGCCGTTCACGTTGAAGGATGCGACTTGTAACACTTCTGATGCCATTTGCTCGATTGAATTGATCATACCGTTGAGAACTCTTGAATATTTTTAATCTCTCTGGTCAAAAACAACAAACAAACACAAGAACCATAGGAACACAGAACAGCTGAAAGGGTAAAAAAGAAAACGTTGAGCTTGACGTTCTTCCCGTCCAGGAGCGCGGAGAGGGTCGGCTTCTGCGCCTGAGTGCAGGTCCACAAAGCTTTAGTTGTTTACCTTCGCAGAGTCGCAGTCCTGCTCGATCTGGTATTTGGCAGCGATGCCAAAGCGAGTGTTGCTGTTGCCCGCAGTCCAGGCCAGGTTCATGGCCGTTTCCAGTTTATCGTTCACCTTCTGGCAGATGGAGCCGCCGAAATCTGTGCCGTCATTTACGTTATTGTGGAGCTGGAACCCATCGGTCGAGCAGCCCACGGCGAAGTTACTCTGGGTGATGCTGTTGCAGCCGGCCTTGAACGTGGTCTGGTACCCGGCAAGCCAGCCCTCGTACTCGACCGCCGCGATGCCGTGGGCCGCCGCGCCGTTAATGTCGACGTCTATGTGCTTGCACCAGTAGACTGCCTTCACCTTACCGCCCTTCTTCCCAGTGTTTGGTGAGAAAGACGAGTCGAACGTAAACTTCAGTCCTTTGAGCAGCTGGTCCTCAACGATGATCTTTATGCCCAAAGTGTCTGTGTTCACCTTCTCGGTAAACGTTAGGCCGTGCTCAGACCACTTGTACTTGGTCTCCAGGGAGCCGTTCACTTTGCTGGTCTCGGGGTGGCTGAGCCGGTGCTCGTGAACTCCAGACCATTCTCCGACTTTGTTTCAAGTCCAGTTTCATGAGCCCAAAACCCTTGGTGAAGACGTCCCTGGCGGACTTCCCCAGGTTGACGTGAGTGGGACCCTGTGGTTTCGGTGCAGCGAGCGGAGAGAAGGAGGCTGTTGTGGCTGTACTCCAGCATTGTCATCCTGGGCCGAAGCGCCTCCATCTCGGCTCCTACTGTGTGCAGATTGTCAGCATTGTCTGAAAGTGTCCATGCATAATCCAGTTACTCTTTCTGATTTCACCTGAGCGGCGACTGCAGCAGATACGGCCGGGCCCATGGCCTCTGTCACCTCGGCTCTAAGAGACTCCATGACATGCTGCACTTCAGACATCTTAAGCCATATCTGATGATCTGTTATATTCTCTCCCTCTTCCGATGCAGAGAAGTCACGAGAATCTACATCTGGGAGGGACTGCTGTTCTCCCAGTCAGTTTTGCTAGCCATGTTAGCCTTATTTGCTTCGTTAGCTTTTGCGGGCTGTTTTCCAATGGGATCGTGGGTCACCAGCTTTGTTTGTTTTGGTGCCGTAGTGTTACCGGATTTGTGTCTTCCTTGTTTAATCATCCCTTGTTCTTCTTCTTTGGGATTAGGTGGGTCAAAGGATGATTTTAAAGCTATGATCGTTTCATAGTATTTATTATATTTTCACTTCCCCCTGGAGGCTCTGGCCCAGGCGTTGCGTATGTCTCTGCACTGCACTCCGTAGATGATGGGGTTTGCAGCCCCAGGCACCACGAAAAAGAGAATGCTTGCCAGTTTCCTGTAGTCAGAGTACTGAGGGAACCGGTGCAGCGTGATGACCACAGCTCCACTCAGCAGCATCAGCAGGTACACCAGCAGGTGAGTTGAGCAGGTCTGCAGGGCGCGGCGATTCAGGCTGGAGCTGTTGGTCCTCAGACACACCAGCGTGATCTTGCCGTAGGTCAGGAGAACGGACCCGATGGAGGCGCTCAGCAGCAGCACGGTGTAGAGCAGCCCGAACACGTTGTTGATCAGGGTACTCTCACACGACAGCTTGAACAGAGAGGCATTATCGCAGTACATGTTTGCGATCAGAGAGCGACAGCGAGTTAGCCGCACCGACAGACCAATCAGAATGCTCACCATCACCACACCCACGCCCCATGCAAACGCCATTAGCTTCACTAGCATCCGACCGCTCATGATCGTGGTGTAGTGCAGCGGGTCGCAGATGGCCACGTAGCGGTCAAACGCCATGATCATGAGGATGGTGTGGCAGCTGGTCCCGTACACCTGAGAGACAAAGGCCTGAGTTACACACTCGGGGTACGAGATGAGGCGCTCTGAGGGTGCTCTGAGCATGTCAGCAAGTATCCGTGGCATGACGTGAGTACCACCGATGATGTCGTTGATGCAGAGGTTACACAGCAGCAGGTAAACAGGCTGGTGCAGACTGCGCTCCCTCAGGATCAGGAAGATGTTGCCCACGTTTCCCACCATTATAAGGACATAAGACAGGAGGAAGAAGGAGAAGACAGCGAGGAAAGGGCTGTGAGACAAGGACAGGCCTTCCATCTGCAGCAGGGCACTACTGCGGTTCTCCATTCACCTGTGAGATCACACACATGAGATATGTTCTTGTCAGTGTGTGAATGTACTGTAGAGGTAAATGCATCACACATGAAGACTTTAAGTGTTTCTTTGACCCGTCTGGTGTCAACCAGTGATGACTTTGGGTGAACTCACACTGGATCATTCTGTGGTCCACACTCACACCTGCACAAACCACTGCTTGGTGATGTCATCATGTAGCACAGTGTGTTTACACGTCTCGCTCAAGTGCTAATGCTAAAAGACATTATATTTTGGTGGGGTTTTTAAAACTAAAACAATTTCATGCGATGAAAGGTTAAAAACCTCTCCTTGAACCGACACCTTAACGTGGTGGAGGGGTTTGGGTACCCGAATGATCCCGGGAGCTATGTTGTCGGGGGCTTCAAGCCCCTGGTAGGTTCTCCCAAGGCAAACAGGTCCTAGATGACGGGTCAGACAAAGATCGGTTCAGAAGCCCTGGGATGGGTGCTCGATGGTGAGCGCCTGGTGGCCGGGTGACCTAGGCCGGAGGTCAATGATCGACTTTGTTGTCGTGTTATCTGACCTCCGGCCGCGTGTCTTGGATACTCGGGTAAAGAGAGGCGCAGAGTTGTCAACCGATCACCACCTGGTGGTGAGTTGGATCCGCTGTCGGAGGAGGAAGCCGGACGGACTTGGCAGACCCAAGTGTATAGTGAGGGTCTGTTGGGAACGTCTAGTGGAGCCCTCTATCAGTAGGGTATTCAACTCGCACCTCCGGGAGAGTTTCTCCCATGTCCCGGGGGAGGTTGGGGACATTGAGTCCGAGTGGACCATGTTCTCCGCCTCCATTGTTGATGCGGCTGCTCGGAGCTGTGGTTGCAAGGTCTCCGGTGCCTGTTGTGGCGGCAACCCCCAAACCCGGTGGTGGACACCGAAGTAAGGGATGTCGTCAGACTGAAGAAGGAGGCCTATCAGGCCACTCTGGCTTGTGGGACTCCTGAGGTCATTGACAGGTATCGGCAGGCCAAGCGAGCCTCGGCTTGTGCTGTCGCAGAGGCAAAAACCCGGGCCTGGGAGGAGTTTGGGGAGGCCATGGAGGAGGACTATCGGTCGGCACCAAAGAAATTCTGGCAAACCGTCCGGCTCATCCATCACCCAAGCTGAAGTCACTGAGGTTGTTCGCAAACTCCTCAGTGGCTCCGGGGGTGGATGAGATCCGCCCTGAGTACCTAAAGTCTCTGGATGTTGTAGGACTGTCTTGGTTAACACGTCTCTGCAACATCGCGTGGCGGTCGGGGACAGTGTCTCTGGACTGGCAGACCGGGGTGGTGGTTCCTCTGTTCAAGAAGGGGGACCGGAGGGTGTGTGCCAACTACAGAGGGATTACACTCCTCAGCCTCCCGGGTAAGGTCTATTCCAGGTCCTGGAGAGGAGAATCCGACCGATAGTCGAACCTAGGATTCAGGAGCAGCTGCATTGACAATGGAGGTGGAGAACATGGTCCACTCGGACTCAATGTCCCCAGCGTCCCCGGGATCTGGGAGAAGCTCTCCTGGAGGTGTGAGTTGAAGACCATCCTGACAGAGGAATCTGCAAGACGTTCCCAACAGACCCTCACAATAAGATAAGATGAGATATGATATTCCTTTATTGTCCACATATGGGAAAATTTCATTGTTGCAACACAGTAGATACAGAGGAAAAGGACAGATAACTTATAGGAAGTTTAAAAAACACTCTAATAATCTAATAGAAGAACTCTTATAAACAAAAAATCCTAACAACAAAACCTTTCATTTCTTAATAAGGAATGGAGGGAAAAAATAAAGATAAATAAAATAAAAACAGCGTAAGACAAAATAATACTAACAATAATTGTAAAATAAACACTCTATTTTCATCAGTTATATGCACATGAATGAGACATTATTGCATGTGAGTACGACAGTAATTGCACATGAATATGACGGTACAGGAGCTGATGCCACCACAGAGTCAGAGAAGGTCTTCAGGAGCGGCCCTGTCAGGAGTGGCCCTGTCATTCCAAAAGACCTGAGTCTCCTCAGGAGGTAGAGCCCACTCTGGCTCTTCCTGTTCAGTCTGTGTTATGAGTCCAGTTTGTGGTTCAGATGAACACCAGGTCCTTGTATGAGTCACTCTCTCAATGTCCCGTCCCTGGATGTTCTCTGGTGAGGGGGGCGTGGCCTGTCCCGTCCCTGGATGTTCACTGGTGAGGGGGCGTGGCCTGTCCCGTCCCTGGATGTTCACTGGTGAGGGGGCGTGGCCTGACCCGTCCCTGGATGTTCACTGGTGAGGGGGCGTGGCCTGTCCCGTCCCTGGATGTTTACTGGTGACGGGGGCGTGGCCTCTGTGGAAGTCCACCAACATCTTATTGGTCTTCCCCTCGTTGATGAGGAGGTGGTTCCACAAAGTCCTGCTCCAGTCCTCTGTCCTCCACATCGTCGTCCGTGATGAGTCCCATGATGGCAGAGTGGTCAGAGAACTTCTGCAGGACACAGCTGTCCATGTCTGAGGTCTGCAGTGTAGAGGGTGAAGAGAAAGGGCGCGAGGACAGTGCCCTGGGGCCCCCACACTACAGGTCCCCCACACTGCAGGTCCGAGTGTCAGACACACAGTCCCGGGCTCTCACAAACTGGGGTCGGTCTGTGAGGTGGTCCAGGATCCACTCTGCAGGTCTCGCTCCACACCAGCCGTCTCCAGCTTGTCCCTCAGGAGCTGATGGTGTCGAAGGCGCTGGAGAGATCAAAGAACAGAATCCTCACAGAGCTGCCAGGCTTCTCCAGGTGAGAGAGAGAGCGGTGCAGCAGGAGAGGACGGCGTCCTCCACTCCGATGCCAGGACGTATGCAAACTGCAGCGGGTCCATGGCTGAGCTCACGGTGGAGCGGAGGTGGTCCAGGACTAGCCGCTCCAGTGTCTTCATCAGGTGGGACGTGAGAGCCATCGGCCTGAAGCTGTTGAAGTCTTTGGGGCGCGGTGTCTTGGGCACAGGTACCAGACAGGAGGTCTTCCAGACCTGTGGTACCACCCTCAGCTTCAGGCTCATGTTGAAGACATGCTCCATAACTCCACACAGTTCATCTGCAGGACTTAAGGAGCCTGGGGCTGATGCCTCAGGTCCTGCTGCCTTCCTCACTTTAATCCTCTTCAGCTCTCTCCTCACCTGTGCTGCTGTGACAGTCAGTGGTTGGCAGGGGGACTGTGTGCTGGGGGGATGGGTGAGTCCAGGTGAAGTGGGGAGCTGATGGGCCGGAGCAGAGGTGTGAAGAGGGACGGGTGCGGGCCATTGTCCAGCTGTGGAAAAGGGAGCATGCAGCTGTGCAGGGTGAGGGGTCTGTGCAGGGGGAGGGTCTGTGCAGGGGGAGGGGTCTGTGCAGGGGGAGGGTCTGTGCAGGGGGAGGGGTGGGTAATTGATCAAATCTCAGGAAGTGAGAATTTAGCTCATTTACCCACTGTAGATCCCCCTCCGTCTGGACAGGGGGGATTTTGAAACGCGAGATGGTTTTCAGGCTCCTCCCACTCCCTGAATGTTCTTCTTCTGCTGCAGCTGCTCCTCCTCTTGTAGCTTCCTCCTGATCTTCCTCCTCAGCTCCTTCTGCACAGTCCTCAGCTCCTCCTTGTTCCCTGACCTGAAGGCTCTTCTTCTTCTCCTTCAGCAGAGCCTTCAGTTCACGGTTAATCCACGGCTTGTTGTTTGGAAAACACCGTCCGGAGGGAACAGTGTTCTCACAACAGAAGTTGATGTAGTCCTGATGCTCTGTGGTGGTGCTGTTGTCCTGATGCTCTGTGATGGTGCTGATGTCCTGATGCTCTGTGATGGTGCTGATGTCCTGATGCTCTGTGATGGTGCTGATGTCCTGATGCTCTGTGATGGTGCTGATGTCCTGATGCTCTGTGATGGTGCTGATGTCCTGATGCTCTGTGATGGTGCTGATGTCCTGATGCTCTGTGATGGTGCTGATGTCCTCTCCATGTGGGTCATAGAGCTCAGTCCAGACAGTGGTGCTGAAACAATCCCTCAGAGCCTCCTCGCTCTCAGCAGAGCACCTCCTCACCACACGGGGCACCACAGGCCTCAGATGTACAAGGATGTGGTCCGAGCTGCCCAGGGGAGGGAGGGGGAGGATCTTCCTGATGTTGGCAAAAAACAAGTCCAATGTTCTATTCTCTCTGGTGGGGCAGGTGACATACTGGTGTATGTGGCAGAACAGAAGACGGAGAAGCGTGGTTAAAGTCACCAGAGACGAGGAAGAGAGCCTGTGGGTGCTGTGTCTGTGACCTGTGGGTGCTGTGTCTGTGACCTGTGGGTGTTGTGTCTGTGACCTGTGGGTGCTGTGTCTGTGACCTGTGGATGCTGTGTCTGTGACCTGTGGGTCTTGTGTCTGTGACCTGTGGGTATTGTGTCTGTGACCTGTGGGTGCTGTGTCTGTGACCTGTGGGTGCTGTGTCAGTGACCTGTGGGTGCTCTGTCTGTGACCTGTGGGTGCTGTGTCTGCAGCCCACTAGTGCAGGAGAGCAGTGCTTCACAAGCATATTCAGCATTGGCAGACGGGGCCACATAGACTGTGATCAAAATCACATGTGAGAACTCCCGGGGCAGATAATATGGCCTCATACGGAGCGTTGCAGCAGCTGCCAGCGGGGCCAGCGCCTTTATGACGAATGCGCTTGGTCTGCCAAGTCTGTCCGGCTTCCCCCTCCATCAACGGATCCAACTCACCACCAGGTGGTGCTCTACAGCTCCGCCCCTCTCTTCACCTGAGTGTCCAAGACAGGCGGCCGGAGGTCAGATGACATGACAACAAAGTCGATCATTGGCCTCCTGTGTCCTGGTGCCACGTGCACTGATGAACCTTGTGCTTGAACATGGTGTTCGTTCTGGACAATCCGTAGCACAGAAGTCCAATAACTGAACACCGCTCGGGTTCAGATCGGGGCTCCTCCCCTCTCCAGGTGTCACTGTCATTGCCCACGTGGGCGTTGAAGTCTCCCAGTAGAACAACAGAGTCCCCGGTCTGTGCACTGTCCAGTTCCCCTCCCAAGGACTCCAAGAAGACCGGGTACTCTGCACTGCTGTTCGGCCCGTAGGCCGCCACAACAGTGAGAGACGCGACCCTCTCGTGACCCAAGGTGAACTCTAACACGAAGCGGCTGAGCTGAGGGGCTATAAGCCCACACCAGCCCCGCCCACACCAGCCCCTGTCAAGGAGATTGTTCCAGAGCCCAAACTGCGTGGAGGTGTGGCTCCACCTCCCGCAAAAGCTCCTCCCCCCAGCGAGGTGACGTTCCATGTCCCCAGAGTTAGTATCTGTGTCTGGAGATCTGGTCGTCGAGGCCCCTGCCATCGACTGGCCCCCAGTTCTCTCTGCACTGGCCCCTTATGGATCCTCCTGCGGGTGGTGGGTCCACAGGAGGACGGCCCCAGGGCACTCGTTCAGGCTGTGCACACCAGGCGCTCGCCGTTGAGCACCCGTCCCAGGCCTGGCTCCAGGATGGGGCCCCGGTAACACCATTGGTGCCCCGGGCAACGTAACTGGCCTTGATGTTGTTTTCATCATAAAGGGCTTCTGAACCGCTCTTGGTCCGACCCGTCACCTAGGACCTGTTTGCCTTGGGAGACCCTACCAGGGGCTTAAAGCCCGGACAACATAGGAGGGGTACACAAAGACTCCTCTTATCAGGCTGGCCACGATAAACGGACACTCTAAAATGTTGAGTTTGATCACATGGTGCAATGGCTCAGAGGTCAGAGGTCACAGTGGTTCCAAGCACATTCTATGTGCTATGGCGGCCAATCAAATCACTTTGAGTTTGAGTTGTGTGTGTTATTGATGCAACTGTGTTTCTATAACAATATGAACATTTAAAAAAGAAGTTTCTTCTTACATTTGAAGGTTTTATTTAAAACTTGGTCTTCTTTTTTCTTCTAGTGAACTTAATGTATTTGTGCTTCTATTGTCTTACTTGGGCAAAGCAGCATCGTGGGAGAAGGTCTGGAACAACACGACTCATGGCCAGAGCCAGAACTGCTGCACGTCCCAACGTGACTGTCACTTAAGGATGAGACATCATCAAATTATGACTTATGTCACTTTTCACGAGCTCTGAAGGACAAACACCTTTTTTAAACGTTGAGACTTTATAGCCTCATTGTTTTTAGACAGACTCTGTTCTGTGCTTTGTTTAAAGCCTCAATAAACTCAGGATTGAGACAAACGCCCCGTAGTGACACACCCGTGTAACAACAGCGCTTCATGAAGCGTCTGAGTCACGTGACAAGCTTCATGGACCATCTAGGTCATCTGATCAGCACTTTGAAGCACGTTGTGGAGCAGTGTTTCAAATCACATGCACTTCAGGCTTTGAAAGGGTCAAAAGGGTCTTTTCAACGCAGCCATCAATCCTGATGTCTTCTGTGTGAACATCACCTTGCATTTGACCCAAACCTAAAATGGATGTTAAATCCAAACATAGGAAGTTGTCCCAGACCCCGGGCCCTCGAGCATGTTGTTATACCTTTTATATTCCCCCAGAGCCCTCGCTCATAGAGGCTACACCTCTGCACAAAGCTTCACCACAAATGTAAAGCAAATTCTACAGAAGCATAAACACCTCAAGTTCATTTGAAGTGATGTTGAAAAGGTCTCAAAGGTCTGTTCACGTATCTGCGCCTGCTTTTCCCACAGGTGTAAAAGCTCCAACTTTGTTACCATCAACACAGAAGCTGAGCCCATGTTTCTACTGGAGAAGGTCAACACTACATTCCACATCTTCATTTATCACAACGACAATTCAAGCTGCAAAATGATGCAAATATTTCAAATAAAGATCTTTTTATGAGTATTATTAGTGTAAAGTTTGTTGGAGGCCAGAGCTTCTACATGTGCCCACAGCGCCCAGAACAAGCACACATGCTCTGTCTTTACAAATGTTCTGTCCCAGAGCTAAACCAAGACTAAAAGCATCAGGACTAAACCAGGAATAACAAGACTAAACCAGGACGGCAGGACTAAACTAGGACAAAGTCTAAAGAAGGTCCAACCTACTACTACGCCACTAAAACCAGTCTAAAACAGGTCTAACCAGGACTATAACTGGTCTAACCAGGACAATAACTGGTCTAAAACAGGTCTAACTAGGACTATAACTGGTCTAAACAGGTCTAACTAGGACCATAACTGGTCTAAACAGGTCTAACTAGGACCATAACTGGTCTAACCAGGACTATAACTGGTCTAACCAGGACTATAACTGGTCTAACCAGGACTATAACTGGTCTAACCAGGACTAACCAGGACTATAACTGGTCTAAAACAGGTCTAACTAGGACTATAACTGGTCTAACCAGGACTAACCAGGTCCATAACTGGTCTAAACAGGTCTAACTAGGACCATAACTGGTCTAACCCGGACTATAACAGGTCTAACCAGGTCTAAAACAGGTCTATAACAGGTCTATGACAGGTCTAACCAGGACTATAACTGGTCTAACCAGGACTAAAACAGGTCTAAAACAGGACTAAAACAGGTCTAAAACAGGTCTATAACAGGTCTATAACAGGTCTAACCAGGACTATAACTGGTCTAATACAGGTCTAACCAGGACTAAAACAGGTCTAAAACAGGTCTATAACAGGTCTATGACAGGTCTAGACTAAAACCAGGTCCACACTAGAACTGAACCAGGTCTAAAAGAGTCAAATGCCTCATATATTGTTTACGGACGTTTAATTAGTTCAAGTTAAACCAACAGGAAATTGAACAAGAAGAAAGTGTCAGAATGAACAAAAAGCTTACATGATCCTAGGTCCGATCTCTAGTCTGGTTTAAATGTGTCCAAAGTCCTGGACTGGGTCTGGTCCTGGTTTATATAAACCTCCTCATCTCCCTCCAGCTGCTCCTTTACACCTCAACTTATTCATCCACAAGGGACAAGACCTGGACTCACCAGCAAGAGTCACATGACATCACATAACACGGAGCAAGAGTCACATGACATCACATAAGATGAGATAAGATAAGATAATCCGTTATTGTCCCACATGGAGAAATTTCATTGTTGCAACGCAGGTAGATACAGAGGTAGAAACAGAAGAAAAGAACAGATCACTTATAGGAAGTCTGAAAAACACTTTCAGTAGAAGATCTCCTATAAACAAAACCTCCCATTTCCCAACAAGGGATGGAGGGGAAAATAATAAAGATACAAATAAATAAATAAATACATAAATACCATTGCATGTGATCACGACAGTAATTGCACATATGTGTCACGACAGCACATGGATTGCACATGAATTTCACAGTAATTGCACATATGACGGAATTGCACATGGTTAGGTCAGTATTGCACATGGTTAGGTCAGTATTGCGAGTGTTCAGGACTAACAGTGTTTGTTATAAAGTCTGACAGCAGCAGGAAGTAAAGACCTGCGAAACCTCTCCCTCCCACAGCGAGGGTGGATCAGTCTCTTCTTCCTCTCCCTCTCTGTGATGCTGCTGCTCCAGCAGGCCACACCTACAGGAGCTGATGCCACCACAGAGTCAGAGAAGGTCTTCAGGAGCGACCCTGCCAGGAGTGGCCCTGTCACTCCAAAAGACCTGAGTCTCCTCAGGAGGTAGAGCCGACTCTGGCTCTTCCTGAATAGTCTGTGTTATGAGTCCAGTTTGTGGTTCAGATGAACACCCAGGTACTTTTATGAGTCACTCTCTCAATGTCTCGTCCCTGGATGTTCACTGGTGAGGGGGGCGTGGCCTCTGTGGAAGTCCATCACCATCTCCTTGGTCTTCCCCGCGATGATGAGGAGGTGGTTCCACTGACATCAGTCCACAAAGTCCTGCTCCAGTCCTCTGTACTCCGCATCATCGTCGTCCGTGATGAGTCCGATGATGGCAGAGTCATCAGAGAACTTCTGCAGGACACAGCTGTCCATGTCTGAAGTCTGCAGTGTAGAGGGTGAAGAGAAAGGGCGCGAGGACAGTGCCCTGGGGCCCCCACACTGCAGGTCCCCCACACTGCAGGTCCCCCGCAATGCAGGTCCGAGTGTCAGACACACAGTCCCGGGCTCTCACAAACTGGGGTGGGTCCGTGAGGTAGTCCAGGATCCACTCTGCAGGTCATCCTCCACACCAGCCGTCTCCAGCTTGTCCCTCAGGAGCTGATGGTGTTGAAGGCGCTGAAAAGATCAAAGAACAGAATCCTCACAGAGCAGCCAGGCTTTTTCAGGTGAGAGAGAGAGCGGTGCAGCAGGAGATGACGGCGTCCTCCACTCCGATGGCAGACCGATATGCAAACTGCAGCGGGTCCATGGCTGAGCTCACGGTGGAGCGGAGGTGGTCCAGGACCAGCTCCAGTGTCTTCATCAGGTGGGACGTGAGAGCCACTGGCCTGAAGCTGTTGAAGTCTTTGGCGCGCGGTGTCTTGGGCACAGGTACCAGACAGGAGGTCTTCTAGACCTGTGGTACCACCCTCAGCTTCAGGCTCATGTTGAAGACATGCTCCATAACTCCACACAGTTCATCTGCAGGACTTAAGGAGCCTGGGGCTGATGCCTCAGGTCCTGCTGCCTTCCTCACTTTAATCCTCTTCAGCTCACTCCTCACCTGTGCTGCTGTGACAGTCAGTGGTTGGTAGGGGGACTGTGTGCTGGGGGGATGGGTGAGTCCAGGCGAAGTGGGGAGCTGATGGTCCGGGGCAGAGAAGCGAAGAGGAACAGACGCAGGGCATTGTCCAGCTGTGGAAAAGGGAGCATGCAGCTGTGCAGGGGGAGGGGCGGGTGACCGATCAAATCTCAAGAAGTGAGCATTTAAATCATTCACCCACTGTAGATCCCCCTCTGTCTGGGCAGGGGGGATTTTGAAGCCCTGAGTATACGATTTTGAAGAAATCGTATAACACGAGCAAAAGTCACATGACATCACACAACACGGAGCAAGAGTCACATGACATCACACAACACGGAGCAAGAGTCACATGACATCACATAACACGGAGCAAGAGTCACATGACATCACATTACAACATGATATTAATTAAACATGATATAATTCGAGTCCTGATGATACAGGCCCTGTGACAAGTTGGCCACTGTCCAGGATGTACCCCGCCTAAGGCCCAAAGTCACTGGGATAGGCTCCAGTCACCCGCGACCCCAAAAGGGAACAAGCGGTAGAAAATGGATGGATGGATGATACAGAGAAGCAGGCTCCGGCCCTATCCTGCACTCGGACTGGGCTGTGGAAAAGTTTCGGGGCCAGATGGACCCATGTCTGAGATGTACTTTGGTGCTAGGCCATGGAGAGACTTGTCCACAAGCAGAGCTGCTTTAAAGTCTCTTCTCTGAGCCACAGGGGGCAGTGCAGAGACCTGAGAACAGGACTAATGTGATGGTACTTCCTGGTTCTAGTCAGGACCCAAACAGCAGCGTTCTGGATGTACTGCAGCTTTTTTACAGCTCGTTTGGAGAGACCAGTGAGCGGCCGTAACAGTCTAATCTGCTGGAGACAAACGCATGGATAAGTCTCTCTAAATCTGATTTAGACACTCTATTTTTGATAATGTTTATGGTAAAAAGCTGCTGATGTTTTTGATTCGATGTGGCTGTTAAAGGCGTAATGAACGATTTTTTTGGCCCAAATCTGAGTCTCATTTCGTGGCGTGGACTGCCGATTAGTCCTGCCACGTATCAATCATAAAACGCACCTACTGCTCACCTGCAGAGCCTCGTTCACCTGCAGAGCCTCGTTCACCTGCAGAGCCTCGTTCACCTGCAGAGACTCGTTCACCTGCAGAGTCTCGTTCACCTGCAGAGTCTCGTTCACCTGCAGAGTCTCGTTCACCTGCAGAGCCTCGTTCACCTGCAGAGCCTCGTTCACCTGCAGAGTCTCGTTCACCTGCAGAGACTCGTTCACCTGCAGAGTCTCGTTCACCTGCAGAGTCTCGTTCACCTGCAGAGACTCGTTCACCTGCAGAGACTCGTTCACCTGCAGAGTCTCGTTCACCTGCAGAGTCTCGTTCACCTGCAGAGTCTCGTTCACCTGCAGAGTCTCGTTCACCTGCAGAGCCTCGTTCACCTGCAGAGCCTCGTTCACCTGCAGCCGCGTGCGGCTCGTCTCCTCGAGCAGCACGTTTCCGCGTGTCTAAGCGCATTGATCTATCATAATATAGTTCCCTCAGTGACGGGACAAAATGAAGACGGAGAAAGACAGTTCGAGCTGACTCAGAAGAAGACTGAAATTTACGGGAGACGAGAGATGATGTGATCCGTCGCGCTAGTAAACAAACGCTCGTGTGTGATGTATCAGTCCACACGGGGGAGTGGCATGTGCACAGGGGAGTGGCATGTGCGCGGAGGAGTGGCATGTGTGCGGGGGAGTGGCATGTGCACGGGGGAGTGGCATGTGAACGGGCGGGGGAGTGGCTTGAGCGCGGGGGAGTGGCATGTGCGCGGGGGAGTGGTGTGTGCACGGGGGAGTGGCATGTGCACAAGGGAGTGGCATGAGCGCGGGGGAGTGGCATGTGCGCGGGGGAGTGGCATGTGCACGGGGGAGTGGCATGAGCGCGGGGGAGTGGCATGTGCACGGGGGAGTGGCATGAGCGCGGGGGAGTGGCATGTGCGCGGGGGAGTGGCATGTGCACGGGGGAGTGGCATGAGCACAGGGGAGTGGCATGTGCACGGGGGAGTGGCACGAGTACGGGAGAGTGGCATGTTTACGGGTGGGGGAGTGGCTTGAGCGCGGGGGAGTGGTATGTGCGCGGGGGAGTGGCATGTGCGCGGGTGGGGGAGTGGCTTGAGCGCGGGGGAGTGGTATGTGCGCGGGGGAGTGGCATGTGCGCGGGGGAGTGGCATGTGCAGGGGGAGTGGCATGAGAGCAGGGGAGTGGCATGTGCGCGGGGTAGTGGCATCTGCGCGTGGGAGTGGCATGTGCACGGGGGAGTGGCATGAGCACGGGGGAGTGGCATGTGCACGGGGGAGTGGCATGTGCGCGGAGGAGTGGCATGTGCGCGGGGGAGTGGCATGTGCGCGGTGGAGTGGCATGTGCACGGGGGAGTGGCATGTGAAAACGGGCGGGGAGTGGCATGTGCGCGGGGGAGTGGTGTGTGCACGGGGGAGTGGCATGTGCACAAGAGAGTGGCATGAGCGCGGGGGAGTGGCATGTGTGCGGGGGAGTGGCATGTGCACGGGGGAGTGGCATGAGCGCGGGGGAGTGGCATGAGCGCGAGGGAGTGGCATGTGCGCGGGGGAGTGGCATGTGCACAGGGGAGTCGCATGAGCGCGGGGGAGTGGCATGTGCGCGGGGGAGTGGCATGTGCGCGGGGGAGTGACATGTGCGCGGGGAGTGGCATGAGCGCGGGGGAGTGGCATGTGCGCGGGGGAGTGGCATGTGCGCTGGGGAGTGGCATGTGCACGGGGGAGTGGCATGTGCACGGGCGGGGAGTGGTATGTGCACGGGGGAGTGGCATGTGCACGGGGGAGTGGCATGTGCACGGGGGAGTGGCATGTGCACGGGCGGGGAGTGGTATGTGCACGGGGGAGTGGCATGTGCACAGGGGAGTGGCATGAGCGCGGGGACTGGCATGTTCGCGGGGGAGTGGCATGTGTACGGGGGAGTGGCATGAGCGCGGGGGAGTGGCATGTGCGCGGGGGAGTGGCATGTGCGCGGGGGAGTGGCATGAGCACGGGGAGTGGCATGTGCACGGGGGAGTGGCATGAGCACGGGAGAGTGGCATGTGCACGGGGGAGTGGCATGTGCACGGGCGGGGAGTGGTATGTGCGAGGGGGAGTGGCATGTGTGCGGGGGAGTGGCATGTGCGCGGGGGAGTGGCATCTGCGCAGGGGAGTGGCATGCGCACGGGGGAGTGGCATGTGCACGGGGGAGTGGCATGAACACGGGGGAGTGGCATGTGCGCGGGGGAGTGGCATGTGCGCGGGGGAGTGGCATGTGCGCGGGGGAGTGGCATGTGCACGGGGGAGTGGCATGAGCACTTCTGCCTGAGTTCTCAAATTGCCATTCTGCTTTTAAAGTTCAAGTCTGAGTCCGTTATTACCTCCAAATTTATAACTTGGTTTGTAGGTTTTAGAGACTCTGGAGGCGACGCTTTCTCTTTGTTTCTCTGACAAAGACGATGATTTGAGTCTTGTCTGAGTTCAGCTGGAGAAAGTAGTTTTGCCTCCACACACCTGTGTCATCATTTATGTGTCTCCTCTGAACAGCTGCAGGACCAGCCTCTGAACAGCTGCAGGAGCAGCAGAAAAACAAACATGTCAAAGAAGAAATGATCAGACAGAGCAGCATCGACCACATTGACATTTGAAATATTTACCCCCTTTGTAATTATGAGATCTAGAGTGGCCCTCTGCTGTGGGTGGGGCCTCTCTGCTGTGGGTGGGGCCACTCTGCTGTGGGTGGGGCCCCTCTGCTGTGGGTGGGGCCACTCTGCTGTGGGTGGGGCCACTCTGCTGTGGGTGGGGCCACTCTGCTGTGGGTGGAGCCACTCTGCTGTGGGTGGGGCCTCTCTGCTGTGGGTGGAGCCTCTCTGCTGTGGGTGTGGCCTCTCTGCTGTGGGTTGGGCCCCTCTGCTGTGGGTGGGGCCCCTCTGCTGTGGGTGGGGCCACACTGCTGTGGGTGGGGCCACACGGCTGTGGGTGGGGCTATTCTACTGTGGGTGGAGCCACCCTGCTGTGGGTGGGGCCCCTCTGCTGTGGGTGGGGCCACACTGCTGTGGGTGGGGCCCCTCTGCTGTGGGTGGGGCCACACTGCTGTGGGTGTGGCCTCTCTGCTGTGGGTGTGGCCTTTCTGCTGTGGGTGGGGCCTCTCTGCTGTGGGGGGGGGCCTCTCTGCTGTGGGTGTGGCCTTTCTGCTGTGGGTGGGGCCTCTCTGCTGTGGGGGGGGGCCTCTCTGCTGTGGGTGTGGCCTCTCTGCTGTGGGTGGGGCCTCTCTGCTGTGGGTGTGGCCTTTCTGCTGTGGGTGGGGCCTCTCTGCTGTGGGTGTGGCCTCTCTGCTGTGGGTGGGGCCTCTCTGCTGTGGGTGGGGCCTCTCTGCTGTGGGTGGGGCCTCTCTGCTGTGGGTGGGGCCTCTCTGCTGTGGGTGGGGCCTCTCTGCTGTGGGTGGGGCCTCTCTGCTGTGGGTGTGGCCTCTCTGCTGTGGGTGGGGCCTCTCTGCTGTGGGTGGGGCCTCTCTGCTGTGGGTGGGGCCTCTCTGCTGTGGGTGGGGCCTCTCACATGCTGACTAAGACTGAAGGTTTCAAGGACAGCATGAAGCTCTTTAGCGTTTCTGTCACAAATATTATCAACATGCACATTGAAATCACCTGTAATGACCAAACCATCAAAGTCTGTGCGACTGAAACGTCTCAGTCAAATCATCAGTGAAACGTTGTCAGTGCTGGAGAGGTTTGTGTAAGACACTGAAGAGACTGAGACTGTTTTAGCTCCATTTTAAAGGAGACAAACTCAAATAATGAAAACACCCCAAAAGAACAACCTGCGGGTCATTATTTCATCTGTAAAGACAGCACAGACTCCGCCCCCTTTTTGTCTTCTCGTGTTTCAGATTCAAACTTAAAGTTGGAGCAGATTCTGTCAGAACTACATTTCCTGTGTTTTTGTCAAGTCATGTTTCAGTTAAAAACATCAAATCAAGATTAAAAGAAGAAATAAAATGATGAATTAAGAGTGATTTGTTACATAAGGATCTGACACCAGGTGAAAGGTGAGGGGGGGTGGGAGATACCAGGTGAAAGGTGAGGGGGGGTGGGAGACACCAGGTGAAAGGTGAGGGGGGGTGGGAGACACAAGGTGAAAGGTGAGGGGGGGTGGGAGATACCAGGTGAAAGGTGAGGGGGGGTGGGAGACACCAGGTGAAAGGTGAGGGGGGGTGGGAGACACCAGGTGAAAGGTGAGGGGGGGTGGGAGACACCAGGTGAAAGGTGAGGGGGGGTGGGAGACACCAGGTGAAAGGTGAGGGGGGGTGGGAGACACCAGGTTAAAGGTGAGGGGGGATGGGAGATACCAGGTGAAAGGTGAGGGGGGATGGGAGATACCAGGTGAAAGGTGAGGGGGGATGGGAGATACCAGGTGAAAGGTGAAGGGGGATGGGAGATACCAGGTGAAAGGTGAGGGGGGATGGGAGATACCAGGTGAAGGGTGAGGGGGATTGGAGATACCAGGTGAAAGGTGAAGGGGGGTTGGGAGATACCAGGTGAAAGGTGAGGGGGGATGGGAGATACCAGGTGAAATGTGAGGGGGGTGGGAGATACCAGGTGAAAGGTGAGGGGGGATGGGAGATACCAGGTGAAAGGTGAGGGGGGATGGGAGTTACCAGGTGGAAGGTGAGGGGGGATGGCAGATAGCAGGTGAAAGGTGAGGGGGGATGGGAGATACCAGGTGAAAGGTGAGGGGGGTGGGAGACACCAGGTGAAAGGTGAAGGGGGATGGGAGACACCAGGTGAAAGGTGAAGGGGGGTTGGGAGATACCAGGTGAAAGGTGAGGGGGGATGGGAGATACCAGGTGAAAGGTGAGGGGGGGTGGGAGATACCAGGTGAAAGGTGAAGGGGGATTGGAGATACCAGGTGAAAGGTGAGGGGGGATGGGAGATACCAGGTGAAAGGTGAGGGGGGATGGGAGTTACCAGGTGGAAGGTGAGGGGGGATGGGAGATACCAGGTGAAAGGTGAGGGGGGATGTGAGACACCAGGTGAAGGGCGAGGGGGGTGGGAGACACCAGGTGAAAGGTGAGGGGGGATGGGAGTTACCAGGTGGAAGGTGAGGGGGGATGGGAGATACCAGGTGAAAGGTGAGGGGGGATGGGAGATACCAGGTGAAAGGTGAGGGGGGATGGGAGACACCAGGTGAAAGGTGAGGGGGGATGGGAGATACCAGGTGAAAGGTGAGGGGGGATGGGAGACACCAGGTGAAAGGTGAGGGGGGATGGGAGATACCAGGTGAAAGGTGAGGGGGGTTGGGAGATACCAGGTGAAGGGTGAGGGGGATTGGAGATACCAGGTGAAAGGTGAAAGGGGGTTGGGAGATACCAGGTGAAAGGTGAGGGGGATGGGAGACACCAGGTGAAGGGCGAGGGGGGTAAAAAAAGAAAAAATATACGTTTTAGCCATTTAAACACGTAATAAAATAAAACAAAATACTACATTTGGTTATAACAGACTTTATTCTTCTTCACACAGGGCAGACATAAGAGGGGTGTGGCCTTTGAACAGGGGCGTGGCCTTTGAACAGGGGCGTGGCCTCTGAACAGGGGCGTGGCCTTTGAACAGGGGCGTGGCCTTTGAACTGAGTTTTAAGCACAAAGATAAAGAAGGTCAAAGGAAATATTAATGGAAGTGTTTTTGATGAATTTATTTACTCCTCCCACAAAACTCCTCCCCCTCCTTCATTCCTCTGCAGCTCCTCCAGCCTCACTTCTGAGGAACCAGGACTAAACCAGGACTAAACCAGGACTAAAGCAGGTCTAAACCAGGACTAAACCAGGACTAAACCAGGTCTAAACCAGGACTAAACCAGGACTAAACCAGGACTAAACCAGGACTAAAGCAGGTCTAAACCAGGACTAAACCAGGACTAAACCAGGACTAAACCAGGTCTAAACCAGGACTAAACCAGGTCTAAACCAGGACTAAACCAGGACTAAACCAGGACTAAACCAGGACTAAACCAGGACTAAACCAGGACTAAACCAGGACTAAACCAGGACTAAACCAGGTCTAAACCAGGACTAAAGCGGGTCTAAACCAGGTCTAAACCAGGACTAAAGCGGGTCTAAACCAGGACTAAAGCGGGTCTAAACCAGGACTAAAGCGGGTCTAAACCAGGTCTAAACCAGGTCTAAACCAGGACTAAACCAGGACTAAAGCGGGTCTAAACCAGGACTAAAGCGGGTCTAAACCAGGACTAAAGCGGGTCTAAACCAGGACTAAACCAGGACTAAACCAGGTCTAAACCAGGTCTAAACCAGGTCTAAACCAGGACTAAAGCGGGTCTAAACCAGGACTAAAGCGGGTCTAAACCAGGACTAAAGCGGGTCTAAACCAGGACTAAAGCGGGTCTAAACCAGGACTAAAGCGGGTCTAAACCAGGACTAAAGCGGGTCTAAACCAGGACTAAAGCGGGTCTAAACCAGGACTAAAGCGGGTCTAAACCAGGACTAAAGCGGGTCTAAACCAGGACTAAAGCGGGTCTAAACCAGGACTAAAGCGGGTCTAAACCAGGACTAAAGCGGGTCTAAACCAGGACTAAAGCGGGTGTACAGAATGGCGTTCCGTGCTGGTCCTTCTCTGCTCTTGCTGCTCTTTTTATCCTCTTCAGGTCAGTGCGAAACACTTTTATCTTTTCAAACGATTCTAAACAAAACAGTTTTTACTTTAGACCAAAGTTCATCATTTACGATGAATAAAAATGAATAAAGATAAAGATCCTGCTTTGCATCACGTAAAGCTGCACTACGTAACTTTCCAGTGGCGTTGTCAGGTCAAGTCAGGTCAAACCCTCATCTCCTTCCCCCTCGCCTCCTTCTCTTGTCTCCTCCTTCTCTTGTCTCCTCCTTCCCCCGTCTCCTCCTTCCCCCTCGCCTCCTTCCCTCGTCTCCTCCTTCCCCCGTGTCCTCCTTCCCCCTCGCCTCCTTCCCTCGTCTCCTCCTTCCGTCATCTCCTTCCCCCTCTCCTCCTTCCCTCGCCTCCTTCCTTCGTCTCCTTCTTCAGTCATCTCCTTCCCCCTCACCTCCTCCCCTCATCTCCTCCTTCCCTCATCTCCTTCCCCCTCGCCTCCTTCCCCCTCGTTTCCTTCCCCTTCATCTCCTTCCACCTCGTATCCTTCCCCCTCGTCTCCTTCCCCCTCGTCTCCTTCCCCCTCGTCTCATCCTTCCCCTTCATCTCCTTCCCCCTCGTCTTCTTCCCCCTCATCTCCTTCCCCCTCGTCTCCTTCCCCCTCGTCTCCTCTTTCCCCCTCGTCTCTTTCCCCCTCGTCTCCTTCCCCCTCGTCTCCTCTTTCCCCCTCGTCTCTTTCCCCCTCGTCTCCTTCCCCCTCGTCTCCTCTTTCCCCCTCGTCTCCTTCCCCCTTGTCTCCTCCTTTCCCCTCGTCTCCTCCTCGTCTCACATTATTTATTTGACTCTAAAAATCTGGCACCTCATAAAAGTCTCATAAAAGTTTATTGAGTTTGGACTGATGAAGACCATGTCTGACCCTTAAAGCAGGACAACACCATGTCTGACCCTTAAAGGACAACACCATGTCTGACCCTTAAAGGACGACACCATGTCTGACCCTTAAAGGACAACACCATGTCTGACCCTTAAAGCAGGACAACACCATGTCTGACCCTTAAAGGACAACACCATGTCTGACCCTTAAAGGACGACACCATGTCTGACCCTTAAAGGACAACACCATGTCTGACCCTTAAAGCAGGACAACACCATGTCTGACCCTTAAAGGACAACACCATGTCTGACCCTTAAAGGACGACACCATGTCTGACCCTTAAAGGACGACACCATGTCTGACCCTTAAAGCAGGACAACACCATGTCTGACCCTTAAAGCAGGACAACACCATGTCTGACCCTTAAAGGACAACACCATGTCTGACCCTTAAAGGACAACACCATGTCTGACCCTTAAAGGACAACACCATGTCTGACCCTTAAAGGACAACACCATGTCTGACCCTTAAAGGACAACACCATGTCTGACCCTTAAAGCAGGACAACACCATGTCTGACCCTTAAAGGACAACACCATGTCTGACCCTTAAAGGACAACACCATGTCTGACCCTTAAAGCAGGACAACACCATGTCTGACCCTTAAAGGACGACTCCATGTCTGACCCTTAAAGGACGACACCATGTCTGACCCTTAAAGCAGGACAACACCATGTCTGACCCTTAAAGCAGGACAACACCATGTCTGACCCTTAAAGGACAACACCATGTCTGACCCTTAAAGCAGGACAACACCATGTCTGACCCTTAAAGGACAACACCATGTCTGACCCTTAAAGCAGGACAACACCATGTCTGACCCTTAAAGGACGACACCATGTCTGACCCTTAAAGCAGGACAACACCATGTCTGACCCTTAAAGCAGGACAACACCATGTCTGACCCTTAAAGGACGACACCATGTCTGACCCTTAAAGGACGACACCATGTCTGACCCTTAAAGCAGGACAACACCATGTCTGACCCTTAAAGGACAACACCATGTCTGACCCTTAAAGGACGACTCCATGTCTGACCCTTAAAGGACGACACCATGTCTGACCCTTAAAGCAGGACAACACCATGTCTGACCCTTAAAGGACGACACCATGTCTGACCCTTAAAGGACGACACCATGTCTGACCCTTAAAGGACGACACCATGTCTGACCCTTAAAGGACGACACCATGTCTGACCCTTAAAGCAGGACAACACCATGTCTGACCCTTAAAGCAGGACAACACCATGTCTGACCCTTAAAGCAGGACAACACCATGTCTGACCCTTAAAGGACGACACCATGTCTGACCCTTAAAGGACGACACCATGTCTGACCCTTAAAGGACAACACCATGTCTGACCCTTAAAGCAGGACAACACCATGTCTGACCCTTAAAGCAGGACAACACCATGTCTGACCCTTAAAGGACGACTCCATGTCTGACCCTTAAAGGACGACACCATGTCTGACCCTTAAAGCAGGACAACACCATGTCTGACCCTTAAAGGACGACTCCATGTCTGACCCTTAAAGGACGACACCATGTCTGACCCTTAAAGGACGACACCATGTCTGACCCTTAAAGCAGGACAACACCATGTCTGACCCTTAAAGGACGACACCATGTCTGACCCTTAAAGGACAACACCATGTCTGACCCTTAAAGCAGGACAACACCATGTCTGACCCTTAAAGGACAACACCATGTCTGACCCTTAAAGCAGGACAACACCATGTCTGACCCTTAAAGCAGGACAACACCATGTCTGACCCTTAAAGCAGGACAACACCATGTCTGACCCTTAAAGGACGACACCATGTCTGACCCTTAAAGGACGACACCATGTCTGACCCTTAAAGCAGGACAACACCATGTCTGACCCTTAAAGGACAACACCATGTCTGACCCTTAAAGGACGACTCCATGTCTGACCCTTAAAGGACGACACCATGTCTGACCCTTAAAGCAGGACAACACCATGTCTGACCCTTAAAGGACGACACCATGTCTGACCCTTAAAGGACGACACCATGTCTGACCCTTAAAGGACGACACCATGTCTGACCCTTAAAGCAGGACAACACCATGTCTGACCCTTAAAGCAGGACAACACCATGTCTGACCCTTAAAGGACGACACCATGTCTGACCCTTAAAGGACGACACCATGTCTGACCCTTAAAGGACAACACCATGTCTGACCCTTAAAGCAGGACAACACCATGTCTGACCCTTAAAGCAGGACAACACCATGTCTGACCCTTAAAGGACGACTCCATGTCTGACCCTTAAAGGACGACACCATGTCTGACCCTTAAAGCAGGACAACACCATGTCTGACCCTTAAAGGACGACTCCATGTCTGACCCTTAAAGGACGACACCATGTCTGACCCTTAAAGGACGACACCATGTCTGACCCTTAAAGCAGGACAACACCATGTCTGACCCTTAAAGGACGACACCATGTCTGACCCTTAAAGGACAACACCATGTCTGACCCTTAAAGCAGGACAACACCATGTCTGACCCTTAAAGCAGGACAACACCATGTCTGACCCTTAAAGGACAACACCATGTCTGACCCTTAAAGGACGACACCATGTCTGACCCTTAAAGCAGGACAACACCATGTCTGACCCTTAAAGCAGGACAACACCATGTCTGACCCTTAAAGCAGGACAACACCATGTCTGACCCTTAAAGGACGACACCATGTCTGACCCTTAAAGGACGACACCATGTCTGACCCTTAAAGGACAACACCATGTCTGACCCTTAAAGCAGGACAACACCATGTCTGACCCTTAAAGCAGGACAACACCATGTCTGACCCTTAAAGGACGACTCCATGTCTGACCCTTAAAGGACGACACCATGTCTGACCCTTAAAGCAGGACAACACCATGTCTGACCCTTAAAGGACGACTCCATGTCTGACCCTTAAAGGACGACACCATGTCTGACCCTTAAAGGACGACACCATGTCTGACCCTTAAAGCAGGACAACACCATGTCTGACCCTTAAAGGACGACACCATGTCTGACCCTTAAAGGACAACACCATGTCTGACCCTTAAAGCAGGACAACACCATGTCTGACCCTTAAAGGACGACTCCATGTCTGACCCTTAAAGGACGACACCATGTCTGACCCTTAAAGGACGACACCATGTCTGACCCTTAAAGCAGGACAACACCATGTCTGACCCTTAAAGGACGACACCATGTCTGACCCTTAATGGACGACACCATGTCTGACCCGGCTCGTGTCCAGACAGATCCAGAGCAGATCTGGTGCTGGACTCGGGGCCCCGGGGCCCGTCTCGATGGGGTCCAGCTGCTCTTTGTCAGAGGCTCTTGATGAGTGTTTGTCTTTTCTCACTCGCAGTAAAAACGTCTCCTCACCACGTCCACCGCCTTTTTAGTCCATCCTCCACTGACTCCTCACTCCTATCTCCTGTATCCTACCTCCTAACTACTTCTTTTTGTCTCCTTTCCTCGTATTCTCCTCTCTTCTTGCTCTCGCTCCTTCTCTTACCTCCTCACTCCTCCCCCTCTGTCTCCTGATTTTCTCTCTCTCCACTTGTGTCCTTGGACTGTTTCTCTCTCTCTCTTTTCTCTTTTCTCCTGTGAGTAATCTTGACATAAAGGACACTTCCTTATATGGACATGTCTCCATGTCCTTCACAAACCACAGCTCCCCCTGGACAGGCCTCCTGCTGGTGCCAGAGTCAGGAATAAACATGGAGCGGCCTCCTGCTGGTGCCAGAGTCAGGACCAAACACGGAGCGGCCTCCTGCTGGTGCCAGAGTCAGGACTAAACATGGAGCGGCCTCCTGCTGGTGCCAGAGTCAGGACTGAACATGGACCGGCCTCCTGCTGGTGCCAGAGTCAGGACTAAACATGGACCGGCCTCCTGCTGGTGCCAGAGTCAGGACTAAACATGGACCGGCCTTCTGCTGGTGCCAGAGTCAGGACTGAACATGGACCGGCCTCCTGCTGGTGCCAGAGTCAGGACTAAACATGGACCGGCCTCCTGCTGGTGCCAGAGTCAGGACTAAACATGGAGCGGCCTCCTGCTGGTGCCAGAGTCAGGACTGAACATGGACCGGCCTCCTGCTGGTGCCAGAGTCAGGACTGAACATGGACCAGCCTCCTGCTGGTGCCAGAGTCAGGACTGAACATGGACCGGCCTCCTGCTGGTGCCAGAGTCAGGACTAAACATGGACCGGCCTCCTGCTGGTGCCAGAGTCAGGACTAAACATGGACCGGCCTCCTGCTGGTGCCAGAGTCAGGACTAAACATGGAGCGGCCTCCTGCTGGTGCCAGAGTCAGGACCAAACATGGACCGGCCTCCTGCTGGTGCCAGAGTCAGGACTAAACATGGACCGGCCTCCTGCTGGTGCCAGAGTCAGTACTAAACATGGACCGGCCTCCTGCTGGTGCCAGAGTCAGGACTAAACATGTACCGGCCTCCTGCTGGTGCCAGAGTCAGGACCAAACATGGAGCGGCCTCCTGCTGGTGCCAGAGTCAGGACCAAACATGGACCTGCCTCCTGCTGGTGCCAGAGTCAGGACTAAACATGGACCGGCCTCCTGCTGGTGCCAGAGTCAGGACTGAACATGGACCGGCCTCCTGCTGGTGCCAGAGTCAGGACTGAACATGGACCGGCCTCCTGCTGGTGCCAGAGTCAGGACTGAACATGGACCGGCCTCCTGCTGGTGCCAGAGTCAGGACCAAACATGGAGCGGCCTCCTGCTGGTGCCAGAGTCAGGACTAAACATGGACCGGCCTCCTGCTGGTGCCAGAGTCAGGACCAAACATGGAGCGGCCTCCTGCTGGTGCCAGAGTCAGGACTAAACATGGAGCGGCCTCCTGCTGGTGCCAGAGTCAGGACTAAACATGGAGCGGCCTCCTGCTGGTGCCAGAGTCAGGACTAAACATGGACCGGCCTCCTGCTGGTGCCAGAGTCAGGACTAAACATGGACCGGCCTCCTGCTGGTGCCAGAGTCAGGACTAAACATGGAGCGGCCTCCTGCTGGTGCCAGAGTCAGGACCAAACATGGACCGGCCTCCTGCTGGTGCCAGAGTCAGGACTAAACATGGAGCGGCCTCCTGCTGGTGCCAGAGTCAGGACCAAACATGGACCGGCCTCCTGCTGGTGCCAGAGTCAGGACTAAACATGGACCGGCCTCCTGCTGGTGCCAGAGTCAGTACTAAACATGGACCGGCCTCCTGCTGGTGCCAGAGTCAGGACTAAACATGGACCGGCCTCCTGCTGGTGCCAGAGTCAGGACCAAACATGGAGCGGCCTCCTGCTGGTGCCAGAGTCAGGACCAAACATGGACCGGCCTCCTGCTGGTGCCAGAGTCAGGACTAAACATGGACCGGCCTCCTGCTGGTGCCAGAGTCAGGACCAAACATGGATCGGCCTCCTGCTGGTGCCAGAGTCAGGACTAAACATGGACCGGCCTCCTGCTGGTGCCAGAGTCAGGACTAAACATGGACCGGCCTCCTGCTGGTGCCAGAGTCAGGACCAAACATGGAGCGGCCTCCTGCTGGTGCCAGAGTCAGGACTAAACATGGAGCGGCCTCCTGCTGGTGCCAGAGTCAGGACTGAACATGGACCGGCCTCCTGCTGGTGCCAGAGTCAGGACTGAACATGGACCAGCCTCCTGCTGGTGCCAGAGTCAGGAACAAACATGGAGCGGCCTCCTGCTGGTGCCAGAGTCAGGACTAAACATGGACCGGCCTCCTGCTGGTGCCAGAGTCAGGACTAAACATGGACCGGCCTCCTGCTGGTGCCAGAGTCAGGACTAAACATGGAGCGGCCTCCTGCTGGTGCCAGAGTCAGGACTAAACATGGACCGGCCTCCTGCTGGTGCCAGAGTCAGGACCAAACATGGACCGGCCTCCTGCTGGTGCCAGAGTCAGGACTAAACATGGACCGGCCTCCTGCTGGTGCCAGAGTCAGGACCAAACATGGAGCGGCCTCCTGCTGGTGCCAGAGTCAGGACTAAACATGGACCGGCCTCCTGCTGGTGCCAGAGTCAGGACCAAACATGGAGCGGCCTCCTGCTGGTGCCAGAGTCAGGACTAAACATGGACCGGCCTCCTGCTGGTGCCAGAGTCAGGACCAAACATGGACCGGCCTCCTGCTGGTGCCAGAGTCAGGACTAAACATGGACCGGCCTCCTGCTGGTGCCAGAGTCAGGACTAAACATGGACCGGCCTCCTGCTGGTGCCAGAGTCAGGACTAAACATGGAGCGGCCTCCTGCTGGTGCCAGAGTCAGGACCAAACATGGACCGGCCTCCTGCTGGTGCCAGAGTCAGGACTAAACATGGAGCGGCCTCCTGCTGGTGCCAGAGTCAGGACCAAACATGGACCGGCCTCCTGCTGGTGCCAGAGTCAGGACTAAACATGGACCGGCCTCCTGCTGGTGCCAGAGTCAGTACTAAACATGGACCGGCCTCCTGCTGGTGCCAGAGTCAGGACTAAACATGGACCGGCCTCCTGCTGGTGCCAGAGTCAGGACCAAACATGGAGCGGCCTCCTGCTGGTGCCAGAGTCAGGACCAAACATGGACCGGCCTCCTGCTGGTGCCAGAGTCAGGACTAAACATGGACCGGCCTCCTGCTGGTGCCAGAGTCAGGACTAAACATGGACCGGCCTCCTGCTGGTGCCAGAGTCAGGACCAAACATGGATCGGCCTCCTGCTGGTGCCAGAGTCAGGACTAAACATGGACCGGCCTCCTGCTGGTGCCAGAGTCAGGACTAAACATGGACCGGCCTCCTGCTGGTGCCAGAGTCAGGACCAAACATGGAGCGGCCTCCTGCTGGTGCCAGAGTCAGGACTAAACATGGAGCGGCCTCCTGCTGGTGCCAGAGTCAGGACTGAACATGGACCGGCCTCCTGCTGGTGCCAGAGTCAGGACTGAACATGGACCAGCCTCCTGCTGGTGCCAGAGTCAGGAACAAACATGGAGCGGCCTCCTGCTGGTGCCAGAGTCAGGACTAAACATGGACCGGCCTCCTGCTGGTGCCAGAGTCAGGACTAAACATGGACCGGCCTCCTGCTGGTGCCAGAGTCAGGACTAAACATGGACCGGCCTCCTGCTGGTGCCAGAGTCAGGACTAAACATGGACCGGCCTCCTGCTGGTGCCAGAGTCAGGACCAAACATGGACCGGCCTCCTGCTGGTGCCAGAGTCAGGACTAAACATGGACCGGCCTCCTGCTGGTGCCAGAGTCAGGACCAAACATGGACCGGCCTCCTGCTGGTGCCAGAGTCAGGACTAAACATGGACCGGCCTCCTGCTGGTGCCAGAGTCAGGACCAAACATGGAGCGGCCTCCTGCTGGTGCCAGAGTCAGGACTAAACATGGACCGGCCTCCTGCTGGTGCCAGAGTCAGGACCAAACATGGAGCGGCCTCCTGCTGGTGCCAGAGTCAGGACTAAACATGGACCGGCCTCCTGCTGGTGCCAGAGTCAGGACCAAACATGGAGCGGCCTCCTGCTGGTGCCAGAGTCAGGACTAAACATGGACCGGCCTCCTGCTGGTGCCAGAGTCAGGACCAAACATGGAGCGGCCTCCTGCTGGTGCCAGAGTCAGGACCAAACATGGAGCGGCCTCCTGCTTGTGCCAGAGTCAGGACTAAACATGGAGCGGCCTCTTGCTGGTGCCAGAGTCACCGCAGTAGCCGCAGTGGTCTCTGTCTCTCACACGTTGTCTGTTGTTGCAGTGTGTCTGGCCGCCAGGGGGCGCTACGCTCAGCAGCTCTTCAGGGACCTGTTTGTGAACTACACCAGCGCGTTACGGCCGGTGGAGAACACGGACAACGCCATCAACGTGACGCTGCAGGTCACGTTGTCCCAGATCATCGACATGGTACGCTTTGTGTCCTTTGTCCTACAGCGTGGACGTGAGGACACAGAGCAGACTTTGTGTCCTTTGTCCTACACCGTGGACGTGGATCATCAATGTCAATGAACAGAATTCACAAACTTGTCTTTGTGATTCAGTGCAACATAAAACAATGAATAATGATAAAACAACATTTATAAGTCAAAAAGAAAAACTATACAAATCTGCTATAAGATAAAAATAGGCTTAATATGAAAACAAATGTACAGTTGAGTCCAACGGCCTGAGGGGAGTGGCCTCCTGCCTGAGGGGAGTGGCCTCCTGCCTGAGGGGAGTGGCCTCCTGCCTGAGGGGAGTGGCCTCCTGCCTGAGGGGAGTGGCCTCCTGCAGGTTGAGCTGGGAGAGCTTGTCCTGGAGCAGAGCAGGAGGTGGTGTTGATCCTGGTGTAGGAGGAGTCCAGGTGCTGCAGGTGAAGTGGAGAGCCAGGTTGATGGCGTCCAGAGACCTGTGGCTCTGTAGGCGAACTGCGGGGGGTCCATCAGGGGGTCCATCAGGGGGTCCAGCAGGGGGTCCATCAGGGGGTCCAGCAGGGGGTCCAGCAGGGGGTCCATCAGGGGGTCCAGCAGGGGGTCCAGCAGGGGGTCCAGTAGCAGGGGGTCCAGCAGGGGGTCCAGTAGCAGGGGGTCCAGCAGGGGGTCCAGTAGCAGGGGGTCCAGCAGGGGGTCCAGCAGGGGGTCCAGCAGCATGGGGTATAGCAGGGGGTCCAGCAGGGGGTCAATCAGGACACAGACCGGACTTTCCGTCCTTTGTCCCACAGTATTCAGCTGACACATGGAGGGTCCGCTCCTCTGTGGCCTCTTCATGTCTTCTGACCTTATTTAACGTGCTCCTCTGTGTGTTGATAACGGCTTTCATTGACCTTTCATTGACCTTTCATTGACCTTTCATTGACCTTTCATTGACCTCCTGCAGGACGAGAAGAACCAGATCCTCACCTTGTATCTCTGGGTGCGTCAGGTTTGGATGGACTCGTTCCTGACCTGGTCCAAAGACGACTACGACGGACTGGACTCCATCCAGATCCCGAGCAGATACGTGTGGAAGCCCGACATCGTGCTTTACAACAGGTGGCCACACTTCCTCCTCTTCCCCAGACACTTCCTCCCCTTCCCCAGACACTTCCTCCCCTTCCCCAGACACTTCCTCCCCTTCCCAGACACTTCCTCCCCTTCCCCAGACACTTCCTCCCCTTCCCCAGACACTTCCTCCCCTTCCCAGACACTTCCTCCCCATCCCCAGACACTTCCTCCCCTTCCCCAGGCACTTCCTCCCCTTCGCCAGGCACTTCCTCCCCTTCCCCATACACTTCCTCCTCTTCCCCAGACACTTCCTCCCCTTCCCCAGACACTTCCTCCCCTTCCCCAGACACTACCTTCACCTCCCTATTCACTTCCTCCCCATCCCCAGACACTTCCTCCTTTTCCCTAGACACTTCCTCCCCTTCCCAGACACTTCCTCCCCATCCCCAGACACTTCCTACCCTTCCCCAGAGACAATTCCTCCCCTTCCCCAGACACTTCCTTCACCTCCATATTCACTTCTTCCCCATCCCCAGACACTTCCTCCCTTTCCCCAGACACTTCCTCCCCTTCCCCAGACACGTCCTCCCCTTCCCAGACACTTCCTCCCCATCCCCAGACACTTCCTCCCCTTCCCCAGGCACTTCCTCCCCCTCCCCAGACACTTCCTCCCCTTCCCAGACACTTCCTCCCCTTCCCCAGACACTTCCTCCCCTTCCCCAGACACTTCCTCCCCTTCCCAGACACTTCCTCCCCATCCCCAGACACTTCCTCCCCTTCCCCAGGCACTTCCTCCCCTTCGCCAGGCACTTCCTCCCCTTCCCCATACACTTCCTCCTCTTCCCCAGACACTTCCTCCCCTTCCCCAGACACTTCCTCCCCTTCCCCAGACACTACCTTCACCTCCCTATTCACTTCCTCCCCATCCCCAGACACTTCCTCCTTTTCCCTAGACACTTCCTCCCCTTCCCCAGACACGTCCTCCCCTTCCCAGACACTTCCTCCCCATCCCCAGACACTTCCTCCCCTTCCCCAGGCACTTCCTCCCCTTCCCCAGGCACTTCCTCCCCTTCCCAGACACTTCCTCCCCATCCCCAGACACTTCCTCCCCTTCCCCAGACACTACCTTCACCTCCCTATTCACTTCCTCCCCATCCCCAGACACTTCCTCCCCTTCCCCTGACACTTCCTCCCCTTCCCAGACACTTCCTCCCCATCCCCAGACACTTCCTCCCCTTCCCCAGAGACACTTCCTCCCCTTCCCCAGACACTACCTTCACCTCCATATTCACTTCTTCCCCATCCCCAGACACTTCCTCCCTTTCCCCAGACACTTCCTCCCCTTCCCCAGACACGTCCTCCCCCTTCCCAGACACTTCCTCCCCATCCCCAGACACTTCCTCCCCTTCCCCAGGCACTTCCTCCCCTTCCCCAGGCACTTCCTCCCCTACCCCATACACTTCCTCCTCTTCCCCAGACACTTCCTCCCCTTCCCCAGACACTTCCTCCCCTTCCCCAGACACTACCTTCACCTCCCTATTCACTTCCTCCCCATCCCCAGACACTTCCTCCCCATCCCCAGACACTTCCTCCCCTTCCCCAGAGACACTTCCTCCCCTTCCCCAGACACTACCTTCACCTCCATATTCACTTCTTCCCCATCCCCAGACACTTCCTCCCTTTCCCCAGACACTTCCTCCCCTTCCCCAGACACGTCCTCCCCCTCCCCAGACACTTCCTCCTGCACAGTAACATCCTCATACGTGTTCTCCGTGTTCTCTGGACATGTTTCAGTGCTGATGACGAGTTCTCGAGTTCCTTGGAGACGAACGTGGCGCTGCGCAGTGACGGTCAGGTGACGTGGGACCAGCCGTCCATCACGAAGTCCTCCTGCTCGGTGGACGTGGCGTTCTTCCCCTTCGACCTGCAGGAGTGCGTCCTCACCTTCGGCTCCTGGACACACAACGGCAACCAGATGGACCTGAACATCCAGCTGGACACGGCCGACCTCGCTGACCTTGTGCCCAACGTGGAGTGGCAGGTGAGGGACAGGGGAGGGACAGGTGAGTGGCAGGTGAGGGACAGGAGAGGGACAGGTGAGGGACAGTGACCCTGTTTCAGACCTGTTTCAGACCCTGTTTCAGACCTGTTTCAGACCCTGTTTCAGACCCTGTTTCAGACCCTGTTTCAGACTCTGTTTCAGACCCTGTTTCAGACCCTGTTTCAGACCTGTTTCAGACCCTGTTTCAGACCCTGTTTCAGACCCTGTTTCAGACTCTGTTTCAGACCCTGTTTCAGACCCTGTTTCAGACCTGTTTCAGACTCTGTTTCAGACCCTGTTTCAGACCCTGTTTCAGACTCTGTTTCAGACCCTGTTTCAGACTTTGTTTCAGACCCTGTTTCAGACCCTGTTTCAGACCCTGTTTCAGACCCTGTTTCAGACCCTGTTTCAGACTCTGTTTCAGACCCTGTTTCAGACCCTGTTTCAGACCTGTTTCAGACCTGTTTCAGACTCTGTTTCAGACCCTGTTTCAGACCCTGTTTCAGACCCTGTTTCAGACCTGTTTCAGACCCTGTTTCAGACTCTGTTTCAGACTCTGTTTCAGACTCTGTTTCAGCCTGTTTCAGACCCTGTTTCAGACCCTGTTTCAGACCCTGTTTCAGACTCTGTTTCAGACCCTGTTTCAGACCCTGTTTCAGACCCTGTTTCAGACCTGTTTCAGACCATGTTTCAGACCCTGTTTCAGACTCTGTTTCAGACCCTGTTTCAGACCTGTTTCAGACCCTGTTTCAGACCCTGTTTCAGACCCTGTTTCAGACCTGTTTCAGACTCTGTTTCAGACCTGTTTCAGACTCTGTTTCAGACCCTGTTTCAGACCTGTTTCAGACTCTGTTTCAGACCCTGTTTCAGACTCTGTTTCAGACTCTGTTTCAGACCTGTTTCAGACTCTGTTTCAGACCCTGTTTCAGACCTGTTTCAGACTCTGTTTCAGACCCTGTTTCAGACCTGTTTCAGACCCTGTTTCAGACTCTGTTTCAGACTCTGTTTCAGACTCTGTTTCAGACCCTGTTTCAGACCCTGTTTCAGACTCTGTTTCAGACCCTGTTTCAGACCCTGTTTCAGACCTGTTTCAGACCCTGTTTCAGACCTGTTTCAGACTCTGTTTCAGACCCTGTTTCAGACCTGTTTCAGACCCTGTTTCAGACCCTGTTTCAGACCTGTTTCAGACCCTGTTTCAGACCTGTTTCAGACCCTGTTTCAGACCCTGTTTCAGACCCTGTTTCAGACTCTGTTTCAGACTCTGTTTCAGACTCTGTTTCAGACCCTGTTTCAGACTCTGTTTCAGACCTGTTTCAGACCCTGTTTCAGACTCTGTTTCAGACTCTGTTTCAGACTCTGTTTCAGACTCTGTTTCAGACCTGTTTCAGACTCTGTTTCAGACCCTGTTTCAGACTCTGTTTCAGACTCTGTTTCAGACCCTGTTTCAGACCCTGTTTCAGACTCTGTTTCAGACTCTGTTTCAGACTCTGTTTGAGACCCTGTTTCAGACCCTGTTTCAGACCCTGTTTCAGACCTTGTTTCAGACCCTGTTTCAGACCCTGTTTCAGACCCTGTTTCAGACCCTGTTTCAGACCTGTTTCAGACTCTGTTTCAGACCCTGTTTCAGACCCTGTTTCAGACTCTGTTTCAGACTCTGTTTCAGACCCTGTTTCAGACCCTGTTTCAGACCTGTTTCAGACCCTGTTTAAGACCCTGTTTCAGACTCTGTTTCAGACCCTGTTTCAGTCCTGTTTCAGACCCTGTTTCAGACCCTGTTTCAGACTCTGTTTAAGACCCTGTTTCAGACCCTGTTTCAGACCTGTTTCAGACCCTGTTTCAGACCCTGTTTCAGACCCTGTTTCAGACCTGTTTCAGACCTGTTTCAGACCCTGTTTCAGACCTGTTTCAGACCCTGTTTCAGACCCTGTTTCAGACTCTGTTTAAGACCCTGTTTCAGACCCTGTTTCAGACCTGTTTCAGACCCTGTTTCAGACCCTGTTTCAGACCCTGTTTCAGACCCTGTTTCAGACCTGTTTCAGACCTGTTTCAGACCCTGTTTCAGACTCTGTTTCAGACTCTGTTTCAGACCCTGTTTCAGACCCTGTTTCAGACCTGTTTCAGACCCTGTTTCAGACTCTGTTTCAGACCTGTTTCAGACCCTGTTTCAGACCTGTTTCAGACCCTGTTTCAGACCCTGTTTCAGACTCTGTTTCAGACCCTGTTTCAGACTCTGTTTCAGACTCTGTTTCAGACTCTGTTTGAGACCCTGTTTCAGACCCTGTTTCAGACCCTGTTTCAGACCCTGTTTCAGACCCTGTTTCAGACTCTGTTTCAGACCCTGTTTCAGACCCTGTTTCAGACCTGTTTCAGACTCTGTTTCAGACCCTGTTTCAGACCCTGTTTCAGACTCTGTTTCAGACTCTGTTTCAGACCCTGTTTCAGACCCTGTTTCAGACCCTGTTTCAGACCCTGTTTCAGACCTGTTTCAGACTCTGTTTCAGACCCTGTTTCAGACCCTGTTTCAGACTCTGTTTCAGACTCTGTTTCAGACCCTGTTTCAGACCCTGTTTCAGACTCTGTTTCAGACTCTGTTTCAGACCCTGTTTCAGACCCTGTTTCAGACCCTGTTTCAGACTCTGTTTCAGACCCTGTTTAAGACCCTGTTTCAGACCCTGTTTCAGACCCTGTTTCAGACTCTGTTTCAGACCCTGTTTAAGACCCTGTTTCAGACCCTGTTTCAGACCTGTTTCAGACCCTGTTTCAGACCCTGTTTCAGACCCTGTTTCAGACCCTGTTTCAGACCCTGTTTCAGACCTGTTTCAGACCTGTTTCAGACCCTGTTTCAGACTCTGTTTCAGACTCTGTTTCAGACCCTGTTTCAGACCCTGTTTCAGACCTGTTTCAGACCCTGTTTCAGACTCTGTTTCAGACCTGTTTCAGACCCTGTTTCAGACTCTGTTTCAGACCCTGTTTCAGACCTGTTTCAGACCCTGTTTCAGACCCTGTTTCAGACTCTGTTTCAGACCCTGTTTCAGACTCTGTTTCAGACCCTGTTTCAGACCCTGTTTCAGACCTGTTTCAGACCCTGTTTCAGACCCTGTTTCAGACCCTGTTTCAGACTCTGTTTCAGACCCTGTTTCAGACCCTGTTTCAGACCCTGTTTCAGACTCTGTTTCAGACCTGTTTCAGACCCTGTTTCAGACCCTGTTTCAGACCCTGTTTCAGACCTGTTTCAGACCCTGTTTCAGACCCTGTTTCAGACCCTGTTTCAGACCCTGTTTCAGACCTGTTTCAGACCTGTTTCAGACCCTGTTTCAGACTCTGTTTCAGACTCTGTTTCAGACCCTGTTTCAGACCCTGTTTCAGACCTGTTTCAGACCCTGTTTCAGACTCTGTTTCAGACCTGTTTCAGACCCTGTTTCAGACCTGTTTCAGACCCTGTTTCAGACCCTGTTTCAGACCCTGTTTCAGACTCTGTTTCAGACTCTGTTTCAGACCCTGTTTCAGACCCTGTTTCAGACCTGTTTCAGACTCTGTTTCAGACCCTGTTTCAGACCCTGTTTCAGACCTGTTTCAGACTCTGTTTCAGACCCTGTTTCAGACCTGTTTCAGACTCTGTTTCAGACTCTGTTTCAGACCCTGTTTCAGACCCTGTTTCAGACCCTGTTTCAGACCCTGTTTCAGACCTGTTTCAGACTCTGTTTCAGACCCTGTTTCAGACCCTGTTTCAGACCTGTTTCAGACCCTGTTTAAGACCCTGTTTCAGACTCTGTTTCAGACTCTGTTTCAGACCCTGTTTCAGACCCTGTTTCAGACCCTGTTTCAGACTCTGTTTCAGACCCTGTTTCAGACCTGTTTCAGACCCTGTTTCAGACCCTGTTTCAGACCCTGTTTCAGACTCTGTTTCAGACCCTGTTTCAGACCCTGTTTCAGACCCTGTTTCAGACTCTGTTTCAGACCTGTTTCAGACCCTGTTTCAGACCCTGTTTCAGACCCTGTTTCAGACCTGTTTCAGACCCTGTTTCAGACCCTGTTTCAGACCCTGTTTCAGACCCTGTTTCAGACCTGTTTCAGACCTGTTTCAGACCCTGTTTCAGACTCTGTTTCAGACTCTGTTTCAGACCCTGTTTCAGACCCTGTTTCAGACCTGTTTCAGACCCTGTTTCAGACTCTGTTTCAGACCTGTTTCAGACCCTGTTTCAGACCTGTTTCAGACCCTGTTTCAGACCCTGTTTCAGACCCTGTTTCAGACTCTGTTTCAGACTCTGTTTCAGACTCTGTTTGAGACCCTGTTTCAGACCCTGTTTCAGACCCTGTTTCAGACCCTGTTTCAGACTCTGTTTCAGACCTGTTTCAGACCCTGTTTCAGACCCTGTTTCAGACCCTGTTTCAGACCCTGTTTCAGACCCTGTTTCAGACTCTGTTTCAGACCCTGTTTCAGACCCTGTTTCAGACCTGTTTCAGACTCTGTTTCAGACCCTGTTTCAGACCCTGTTTCAGACCTGTTTCAGACTCTGTTTCAGACCCTGTTTCAGACCTGTTTCAGACTCTGTTTCAGACTCTGTTTCAGACCCTGTTTCAGACCCTGTTTCAGACCCTGTTTCAGACCCTGTTTCAGACCTGTTTCAGACTCTGTTTCAGACCCTGTTTCAGACCCTGTTTCAGACCTGTTTCAGACCCTGTTTAAGACCCTGTTTCAGACTCTGTTTCAGACTCTGTTTCAGACCCTGTTTCAGACCCTGTTTCAGACCCTGTTTCAGACTCTGTTTCAGACCCTGTTTAAGACCCTGTTTCAGACCCTGTTTCAGACCTGTTTCAGACCCTGTTTCAGACCCTGTTTCAGACCCTGTTTCAGACCCTGTTTCAGACCTGTTTCAGACCTGTTTCAGACCCTGTTTCAGACTCTGTTTCAGACTCTGTTTCAGACCCTGTTTCAGACCCTGTTTCAGACCTGTTTCAGACCCTGTTTCAGACTCTGTTTCAGACCTGTTTCAGACCCTGTTTCAGACCTGTTTCAGACCCTGTTTCAGACCCTGTTTTAGACCCTTTTTCAGACCCTGTTTCAGACCTGTTTCAGACCCTGTTTCAGACCCTGTTTCAGACTCTGTTTCAGACCCTGTTTCAGACTCTGTTTCAGACCCTGTTTCAGACCTGTTTCAGACCTGTTTCAGACCCTGTTTCAGACCTGTTTCAGACTCTGTTTCAGACCCTGTTTCAGACTCTGTTTCAGACCCTGTTTCAGACCTGTTTCAGACCCTGTTTCAGACCCTGTTTCAGACCCTGTTTCAGACCTGTTTCAGACTCTGTTTCAGACCCTGTTTCAGACCTGTTTCAGACTCTGTTTCAGACCCTGTTTCAGACCTGTTTCAGACCCTGTTTCAGACTCTGTTTCAGACCCTGTTTCAGACCTGTTTCAGACTCTGTTTCAGACCCTGTTTCAGACCTGTTTCAGACTCTGTTTCAGACTCTGTTTCAGACCCTGTTTCAGACCCTGTTTCAGACTCTGTTTCAGACCCTGTTTCAGACCTGTTTCAGACCCTGTTTCAGACCCTGTTTCAGACCCTGTTTCGGACCCTGTTTCAGACTCTGTTTCAGACTCTGTTTCAGACTCTGTTTCAGACTCTGTTTCAGACCTGTTTCAGACTCTGTTTCAGACCCTGTTTCAGACTCTGTTTCAGACTCTGTTTCAGACCCTGTTTCAGACCTGTTTCAGACTCTGTTTCAGACTCTGTTTCAGACTCTGTTTGAGACCCTGTTTCAGACCCTGTTTCAGACCCTGTTTCAGACCCTGTTTCAGACCCTGTTTCAGACTCTGTTTCAGACCCTGTTTCAGACCCTGTTTCAGACCTGTTTCAGACTCTGCTTCAGACCCTGTTTCAGACCCTGTTTCAGACTCTGTTTCAGACTCTGTTTCAGACCCTGTTTCAGACCCTGTTTCAGACTCTGTTTCAGACTCTGTTTCAGACCCTGTTTCAGACCCTGTTTCAGACCTGTTTCAGACCCTGTTTCAGACCCTGTTTCAGACTCTGTTTCAGACCCTGTTTCAGACTCTGTTTCAGACCCTGTTTCAGACCCTGTTTCAGACCCTGTTTCAGACCTGTTTCAGACCCTGTTTCAGACTCTGTTTCAGACCCTGTTTCAGACCCTGTTTCAGACCTGTTTCAGACCCTGTTTCAGACCTGTTTCAGCCTGTTTCAGACCTGTTTCAGACCTGTTTCAGACCCTGTTTCAGACCCTGTTTCAGACTCTGTTTCAGACTCTGTTTCAGACCCTGTTTCAGACCCTGTTTCAGACCCTGTTTCAGACCTGTTTCAGACCCTGTTTCAGACCCTGTTTCAGACCCTGTTTCAGACATGTTTCAGACCCTGTTTCAGACCTGTTTCAGACCCTGTTTCAGACCCTGTTTCAGACCCTGTTTCAGACCTGTTTCAGACCTGTTTCAGACCCTGTTTCAGACCTGTTTCAGACCCTGTTTCAGACCCTATTTCAGACCCTGTTTCAGACCCTGTTTCAGACCCTGTTTCAGACCCTGTTTCAGACTCTGTTTCAGACCCTGTTTCAGACCCTGTTTCAGACCCTGTTTCAGACCCTGTTTCAGACCCTGTTTCAGACCTGTTTCAGACCCTGTTTCAGACCTGTTTCAGACCATTTTCCACCCCTCAGGTCCTGGGCATGCCTGCTAAGAAGAACGTGATCCTGTACGGCTGCTGCTCGGACCCATACCCGGACATCACGTTCACGCTGCAGCTCAAACGCCGCGCCTCCTTCTACATCTTCAACCTCCTGCTGCCGTGCATGATGATCTCCTTCCTGGCTCCGCTCGGGTTCTACCTGCCGGCCGAGAGTGGAGAGAAGGTGTCTCTGGGCGTCACCGTGCTGCTGGCCCTCACCGTGTTCCAGCTCCTGGTCGCAGAGAGCATGCCGCCGTCCGAGAGCGTCCCCTTGATCGGTGAGACTTACTATAGACCTGCTTTAGTCCCCCTTTAGTCCTGCTTTAGTCCTGCTTTAGTCCCCCTTTAGTCCTGCTTTAGTCCTGCTTTAGTCCCCCTTTAGTCCTGTTTTAGCCCTTGTTTAGTCCTGCTTTAGTCCTGTTTTAGCCCTTGTTTTGTCGAGCTTTAGTCCTGCTTTAGTCCTACTTTAGACCTGCTTTAGTCCTGGTTAAGTCCGTCTTTAGACCTGTTTTACACCTGTTTTACAGCTGTTTTAGACCTGTTTTAGAGCTGTTTTAGTCCTGCTTTAGCCCTGCTTTAGCCCTTGTTTAGTCCTGCTTTAGTCCTGTTTTAGCCCTTGTTTTGTCGAGCTTTAGTCCTGCTTTGGTCCTGCTTTAGTCCTGCTTTAGTCCTTCTTTAGCCCTGGTTTAGAACTGCTTTAGTCCTGCTTTAGTCCTGCTTTAGTCCTACTTTAGACCTGCTTTAGTCCTACTTTAGACCTGCTTTAGTCCTGCTTTGGTCCTGCTTTAGACCTGCTTTAGACCTGCTTTAGACCTGCTTTATTCCTGCTTTAGTCCTGCTTTAGTCCTGCTTTAGTCCTGCTTTAGTCCTGCTTTGGTCCTACTTTAGACCTGCTTTAGTCCTGCTTTAGTCCTGCTTTGGTCCTACTTTAGACCTGCTTTAGACCTGCTTTAGTCCTGCTTTAGTCCTGCTTTAGTCCTACTTTAGACCTGCTTTAGTCCTGTTTTAGCCCTTGTTTTGTCGAGCTTTAGTCCTACTTTAGACCTGCTTTAGTCATGCTTTAGTCCTGCTTTAGTCCTGCTTTAGTCCAGCTTTAGTCCTACTTTAGACCTGCTTTAGTCCTGCTTTAGTCCTGCTTTAGACCTGCTTTAGTCCTGCTTTAGACCTGCTTTAGTCCTGCTTTAGTCCTACTTTAGACCTGCTTTAGTCCTGCTTTAGTCCTGCTTTAGTCCTGCTTTAGACCCGCTTTAGACCTGCTTTAGTCCTGGTTTAGTCCTGCTTTAGACCTGCTTTAGTCCTGCTTTAATCCTGCTTTAGTCCTGCTTTAGTCCTGCTTTAGACCTGCTTTAGTCCTGCTTTAATCCTGGTTTAGTCCTGGTTTAGTCCTGCTTTAGTCCTGCTTTAGTCCTGGTTAAGTCCTGCTTTAGTCCTGGTTTAGTCCTGCTTTAGACCTGCTTTAGTCCTGCTTTAGTCCTGCTTTAGTCCTGCTTTAGACCCGCTTTAGACCTGCTTTAGTCCTGGTTTAGTCCTGCTTTAGACCTGCTTTAGTCCTGCTTTAGTCCTGCTTTAGTCCTGCTTTAGACCTGCTTTAGACCTGCTTTAGTCCTACTTTAGTCCTGCTTTAGTCCTGCTTTAGACCCGCTTTAGACCTGCTTTAGTCCTGCTTTAGTCCTGGTTTAGTCCTGCTTTAGTCCTGCTTTAGTCCTGCTTTAGTCCTGCTTTAGTCCTGCTTTAGTCCTGCTTTAGACCTGCTTTAGTCCTGCTTTAGTCCTGCTTTAGTCCTGCTTTAGACCTGCTTTAGTCCTGCTTTAGTCCTGCTTTAGTCCTGCTTTAGTCCTGCTTTAGTCCTGCTTTAGACCTGCTTTAGACCTGCTTTAGTCCTGGTTTAGACCTGCTTTAGACCTGCTTTAGTCCTACTTTAGTCCTGCTTTAGTCCTGCTTTAGTCCTGCTTTAGTCCTGCTTTAGACCTACTTTAGTCCTGCTTTAGTCCTGCTTTAGTCCTGCTTTAGTCCTGCTTTAGTCCTGCTTTAGTCCTGCTTTAGTCCTGCTTTAGACCTACTTTAGTCCTGCTTTAGTCCTGCTTTAGTCCTGCTTTAGTCCTGCTTTAGTCCTGCTTTAGTCCTGCTTTAGACCTGCTTTAGTCCTGCTTTAGTCCTGCCTTCGTCTTCCAGGTAAGTACTACATAGCGACCATGACGATGGTCACCGCGTCCACGGCTTTGACCATCTTCATCATGAACCTTCATCATTGTGGACCAGAAGCCAGAGCCGTCCCAGACTGGGTCCGAGTCCTGGTCCTCAAGTACCTGAACCAGGTGTGCCTGGTCCACGAGCTTGGGGAGACATGCACCAGAGACCAGAACCAGGTGAGACATTCACCAGAGACCAGGACCAAAGCAACAGAGACCAGGACCAGGTGAGACATGCACCAGAGGCCAGGACCAGGTGAGACATGTACCAGAGACCAGAACCAGGTGAGACATGTACCAGAGACCAGGACCAGGGGAGACATGTACCAGAGACCAGAACCAGGTGAGACATGCACCAGAGACCAGGACCAGGGGAGACATGCACCAGAGACTAGGACCAGGTGAGACATGTACCAGAGACCAGAACCAGGTGAGACATGCACTAGAGACCAGGAGCAATGCACCAGAGACAAGGACCAGGTGAGACATGTACCAGAGACCAGGACCAAAGCAACAGAGACCAGGACCAGGTGAGACATGCACCAGAGACCAGGACCAGGTGAGACATGCACCAGAGGCCAGGACCAGGTGAGACATGTACCAGAGACCAGAACCAGGTGAGACATGTACCAGAGACCAGAACCAGGTGAGACATGTACCAGAGGCCAGGACCAGGTGAGACATGTACCAGAGACCAGAACCAGGTGAGACATGTACCAGAGACCAGAACCAGGTGAGACATGCACCAGAGACCAGGACCAGGGGAGACATGCACCAGAGACTAGGACCAGGTGAGACATGTACCAGAGACCAGAACCAGGTGAGACATGCACTAGAGACCAGGAGCAATGCACCAGAGACAAGGACCAGGTGAGACATGTACCAGAGACCAGGACCAGGTGAGATATGCACCAGAGACCAGGACCAAAGCAACAGAGACCAGGACCAGGTGAGACATGCACCAGAGACCAGAACCAGTTGAGACATGCACTAGAGACCAGGAGCAATGCACCAGAGGCCAGAACCAGGTGAGACATGTACCAGAGACCAGAACCAGGTGAGACGTGCACCAGAGACCAGGACCAGGGGAGACGTGCACCAGAGACCAGGACCAGGGGAGACATGCACCAGAGACCAGAACCAGGTGAGACATGCACCAGAGACCAGGACCAATGCACCAGAGACCAGGACCAGGTGAGACATGTACCAGAGACCAGAACCAGGTGAAACATGCACCAGAGACCAGGACCAGGTGAGACATGCACCAGAGACCAGGACCTGGTGAGACATGCACCAGAGACCAGGACCAATGCACCAGAGACCAGGACCAGGTAAGACATGTACCAGAGACCAGGACCAGGTAAGACATGTACCAGAGACCAGGACCATGTGAGATATGCACCAGAGACCAGGACCAATGCACCAGAGACCAGGACCAGGTGAGACATGCACCAGATACTAGGACCAGGTGAGACATGCACCAGAGACCAGAACCAGGTGAGACATGCACCAGAGACCAGAACCAGGTGAGACATGCACCAGAGACCAGGACTAGGTGAGACATGCACCAGAGACCAGCATCAGGTGAGACATGTACCAGAGACCAGGACCAGGTGAGACATGCACCAGAGACCAGGACCAGGTGAGACATGCACCAGAGACCAGGACCAGGTGAGACATGCTCCAGAGACCAGAACCAGATGAGACACGCACCAGAGACAAGGACCAGGTGAGACATGCACCAGAGACCAGAACCAGGTGAGACATGCACCAGAGACCAGAACCAGGTGAGACATGCACCAGAGACCAGGACCAGGTGAGACATGCACCAGAGACCAGAACCAGGTGAGACATGCACCAGAGACCAGAACCAGGTGAGACATGCACCAGAGACCAGAACCAGGTGAGACATGCCAGGTGAGACACGCACCAGAGACAAGGACCAGGTGAGACATGCACCAGAGACCAGAACCAGGTGAGACATGCACCAGAGACCAGAACCAGGTGAGACATGCACCAGAGACCAGAACCAGGTGAGACATGTACCAGAGACCAGAACCAGGTGAGACATGTACCTGAGACCAGGACCAGGTGAGACAGGTCTAAAGCAGGTCAAAACCAGGACTAAAGCAGGTCTAAAGCAGGACTAAAGCAGGACTAAAGCAGGTCTAAAGCAGGACTAAAGCAGGACTAAAGCAGGTCAAAACCAGGACTAAAGCAGGACTAAAGCAGGACTAAAGCAGGACTAAAGCAGGTCTAAACCAGGACTAAAGCAGGACTAAAGCAGGACTAAAGCAGGTCTAAAGCAGGACTAAAGCAGGTCTAAAGCAGGACTAAAGCAGGTCTAAACCAGGACTAAACCAGGACTATAGCAGGTCTAAAGCAGGACTAAAGCAGGACTAAAGCAGGCCTAAAGCAGGTCTAAAGCAGGTCTAAAGCAGGACTAAAGCAGGACTAAAGCAGGTCTAAAGCAGGACTAAAGCAGGACTAAAGCAGGACTAAAGCAGGTCTAAGCTGTATCAAACTGCTCCCTCTCTCTCTCTCCAAACAGGCAGCAGGGGGCGCTCACAGGTCGGAGGTTAATGGCGCAGCAGGTTTCACATCATTGGCCGATGAACTCTCAGTAACGATTGAATCTCCGGAAACGTCCAAATGGACCAAAGACGCCGTGTCCAAACCGCGAAACCTCCGAGAACTCAGAGACGAAACCATCAGCGAGACGGAGAACGTTCAGGGACAAAACGGAGGTCCACAAATTTGTCCCGAGGAGAACCAACCTCAACCGTCAGGATTTAAGGACCCAAGTGAAAGAGCGACTCAAGAGACGGATGAGAAGAAGGAGAGAACACAACATGGTGGACGGGCGGGAGAAAAGCTCAAAATGGCTCCCACGAAGATTGAGCAAAAGAGAGAAGAAGAGCAGGTGGAGCCTGGACATCGTGGGGACATTTCTGGTCCCTGCTGCCACTGCTGCTGCCGCCGCCTCGGTCTCCGTGGCGACGCGCCATGGGCCCGTCTCTGCGGCGACGTGACCTCCGTCGCCGTCTCGTTCCAGGAGCAGAAAGTGGCTCAGGCGCTGAGCGACGACTGGAGGAAAGTTGCCAAAGTCCTGGACCGCGCCCTCATGTGGCTCTTCTTCATCATGGTCTTCGTCATGAGCGTACTTATACTGGGAAAGAGTGTTTGAAGTACCACTACTACTATGAAGCACCACTACTACTATGAAGTACCACTACTACTATGAAGTACCACTACTACTATGAAGCACCACTACTACTATGAAGTACCACTACTACTATGAAGTACCACTACTACTATGAAGTACCACTACTACTATGAAGTACCACTACTACTATGAAGTACCACTACTACTATGAAGTACCACTACTACTATGAAGTACCACTACTACTATGAAGTACCACTACTACTATGAAGTACCACTACTACTATGAAGCACCACTACTACTATGAAGTACCACTACTACTATGAAGTACCACTACTACTATGAAGTACCACTACTACTATGAAGTACCACTACTACTATGAAGTACCACTACTACTATGAAGTACCACTACTACTATGAAGCACCACTACTACTATGAAGCACCACTACTACTATGAAGTACCACTACTACTATGAAGTACCACTACTACTATGAAGCACCACTACTACTATGAAGTACCACTACTACTATGAAGTACCACTACTACTATGAAGCACCACTACTACTATGAAGTACCACTACTACTATGAAGTACCACTACTACTATGAAGTACCACTACTACTATGAAGCACCACTACTACTATGAAGTACCACTACTACTATGAAGTACCACTACTACTATGAAGTACCACTACTACTATGAAGCACCACTACTACTATGAAGTACCACTACTACTATGAAGTACCACTACTACTATGAAGCACCACTACTACTATGAAGTACCACTACTACTATGAAGCACCACTACTACTATGAAGTACCACTACTACTATGAAGTACCACTACTACTATGAAGTACCACTACTACTATGAAGTACCACTACTACTATGAAGTACCACTACTACTATGAAGCGCCACTACTACTATGAAGTACCACTACTACTATGAAGTACCACTACTACTATGAAGTACCACTACTACTATGAAGCACCACTACTACTATGAAGTACCACTACTACTATGAAGTACCACTACTACTATGAAGTACCACTACTACTATGAAGTACCACTACTACTATGAAGCACCACTACTACTATGAAGTACCACTACTACTATGAAGTACCACTACTACTATGAAGCACCACTACTACTATGAAGTACCACTACTACTATGAAGTACCACTACTACTATGAAGTACCACTACTACTATGAAGCACCACTACTACTATGAAGTACCACTACTACTATGAAGTACCACTACTACTATGAAGTACCACTACTACTATGAAGCACCACTACTACTATGAAGTACCACTACTACTATGAAGTACCACTACTACTATGAAGTACCACTACTACTATGAAGTACCACTACTACTATGAAGTACCACTACTACTATGAAGCACCACTACTACTATGAAGTACCACTACTACTATGAAGTACCACTACTACTATGAAGCACCACTACTACTATGAAGTACCACTACTACTATGAAGCACCACTACTACTATGAAGTACCACTACTACTATGAAGTACCACTACTACTATGAAGCACCACTACTACTATGAAGTACCACTACTACTATGAAGTACCACTACTACTATGAAGCACCACTACTACTATGAAGTACCACTACTACTATGAAGTACCACTACTACTATGAAGCACCACTACTACTATGAAGTACCACTACTACTATGAAGTACCACTACTACTATGAAGTACCACTACTACTATGAAGCACCACTACTACTATGAAGTACCACTACTACTATGAAGCACCACTACTACTATGAAGTACCACTACTACTATGAAGTACCACTACTACTATGAAGTACCACTACTACTATGAAGCACCACTACTACTATGAAGTACCACTACTACTATGAAGTACCACTACTACTATGAAGTACCACTACTACTATGAAGCACCACTACTACTATGAAGTACCACTACTACTATGAAGTACCACTACTACTATGAAGCACCACTACTACTATGAAGTACCACTACTACTATGAAGCACCACTACTACTATGAAGTACCACTACTACTATGAAGTACCACTACTACTATGAAGCACCACTACTACTATGAAGTACCACTACTACTATGAAGTACCACTACTACTATGAAGCACCACTACTACTATGAAGCACCACTACTACTATGAAGTACCACTACTACTATGAAGCACCACTACTACTATGAAGTACCACTACTACTATGAAGTACCACTACTACTATGAAGTACCACTACTACTATGAAGCACCACTACTACTATGAAGTACCACTACTACTATGAAGTACCACTACTACTATGAAGTACCACTACTACTATGAAGCACCACTACTACTATGAAGTACCACTACTACTATGAAGCACCACTACTACTATGAAGTACCACTACTACTATGAAGTACCACTACTACTATGAAGCACCACTACTACTATGAAGCACCACTACTACTATGAAGTACCACTACTACTATGAAGTACCACTACTACTATGAAGCACCACTACTACTATGAAGTACCACTACTACTATGAAGTACCACTACTACTATGAAGTACCACTACTACTATGAAGCACCACTACTACTATGAAGTACCACTACTACTATGAAGCACCACTACTACTATGAAGCACCACTACTACTATGAAGCACCACTACTACTATGAAGTACCACTACTACTATGAAGTACCACTACTACTATGAAGCACCACTACTACTATGAAGTACCACTACTACTATGAAGTACCACTACTACTATGAAGTACCACTACTACTATGAAGCACCACTACTACTATGAAGTACCACTACTACTATAAAGTACCACTACTACTATAAAGTACCACTACTACTATGAAGTACCACTACTACTATGAAGTACCACTACTACTATAAAGTACCACTACTACTATAAAGTACCACTACTACTATGAAGTACCACTACTACTACCACGCCAGAGTTTGAATGGAATTGTGTAAAATAAGTCAAACCCGTCTTCCTCCTGAAGAGAGAAACCGCCGGGCATCTTGGGAAATGTAGGATTCATCCGACGCAGAGTTATGACCTCATTGTCACTTTTGTCAAAATGTGTTTTTTATGTCACTGAAAGAAGTAAAGTTTATTCATTCTAATTTGTGTTTCCTGTGTAATGTGTTCAAACTGAAAATCAAGAGAGACACGAGGGACAAAGTCTTCTACATGTGAGAGACACGTGACACAAAGTCTTCTACATGTGAGAGACACGTGACACAAAGTCTTCTACATGTGAGAGACACGTGACACAAATCAAATCAATTTATTTTTGTAAGGCCCAAAATCACAACAACAGTTGCCTCTGAGGGCCACAGGGAGAAATGAATCAACAATGTCTGTGGTGGCGATGAAGTCAGACAATGTCTGTGGTGGCGAGGGACGATGTCCCAGGGTCCTCTGTCCTTAGACTCTCCTTCTCGGCCAGGAAAAACTACAAAAAAAAAACCTCTTTGGGAAAAAAGCGTAGAAACCTGGAGGAGTTCCAGTGAAGGAGAGATCCCACTCTCACAGACGGACAGACGGACACGAGGAGACTGGAGCTGGACCCACTCTTCAGGCAGAAGAGGGACCGACTGAGTCGAGCTGGACCCACTCTTCAGGCAGATGAGGGACCGTCCACACAGGGCAGGGACCACTTCACCAGGGGAGGGGCATCTGGGTCCACAGGTCCTCAGAAGTGAGAGAAAGAAAAGAAGGCGGTGAACAGTTTGCAAGTGGAATCAAAAAATAAATATTGTTTGATAGCATAAGTAGTCAGAAGAAGAGGAGGATAGTGCTCAAGCTGTCATACTTCCCCCAGCATAGTTACTCCTAGGGCAGCGTAGCTGAAGCTGTGGGTTTATGTTTCTGTTCCTAACTAGTCTGACCATAAGCGATTTCGAAGAGGAACGTTTTAAGCCTGGACTTAAATGAAGAGACTGTGTCAGCATATTTAACATGGGTCGGGAGCTGATTCCATAACACAGGAGCTTGGTAGCTAAACGCTCTACCTCCTACAGTACTTTTAGAGACTCTTGGCACCACCAGAAGGCCGGCATTCTGAGAGCGAAGAGCTCTGTTTGGATGATATGGTTCTATAGCATCTTTGAGGTAGGATGGGGCCATGTCATTTATGGCTTTGTAGGTCAAGAGTAGAAATCTTCTGCTTGTGAGAGACACGTGACAAAAAGTCATCTGCCTTTGAGAGACACGTGACACAAAGACTTCTGAATGTTATAGACACGTGACAAAAAGTTTTTTTCCTGTGAGAGACACGTGACAAAAAGTCTTCTACATTTGAGACACACGTGACACAGTCTTTCATATGTGAAAGACACGTGACAAAAAGTCTTCTACATGTGAGAGACACGTGACACAAAGTTTTCTGTATGTGAGAGACAAGAGACATAAAGTCTCCTGCATGTGAGAGACACGTGACACAAAGTCTTCTACATGTGAGAGACACGTGACACAAAGTTTTCTACATGTGAGAGACACGTGACACAAAGTCTTCTGCATGTGAGACACACGTGACAAAAAGTCTTCTACATGTGAGACACACGTGACAAAAAGTCTTCTACATGTGAGAGACACTTGACACAAAGTCTTTTACATGTGAGAGACACGTGACACAAAGTCTTCTACATGTGAGAGACACGTGACACATGTGAGACACACGTGACACAAAGTCTTCTACATGTGAGACAAACGTGACACAAAGTCTTCTGCGTGCGAGACACACGTGACACAAAGTCTTCTGCATGTGAGAGACACTTGACACAAAGTCTTTTACATGTGAGAGACACGTGACACAAAGTCTTCTACATGTGAGAGACACGTGACACAAAGTCTTCTACATGTGAGAGACATGTGACACAAAGTCTTCTGCATGTGAGAGACACGTGACACAAAGTCTTCTGCGTGCGAGAGACACGTGACACAAAGTCTTCTGCGTGCGAGAGACACGTGACACAAAGTCTTCTGCATGTGAGAGACACGTGACACAAAGTCTTCTGCATGTGAGAGACACGTGACACAAAGTCTTCTACATGTGAGAGACACGTGACACAAAGTCTTCTGCATGTTAGAGACACGTGACATGAAGTCTTTTGCATGTGAGAGACACGTGACACAAAGTCTTCTGCATGTGAGAGACACGTGACACAAAGTCTTCTGCATGTGAGAGACACGTGACACAAAGTCTTCTACATGTGAGAGACACGTGACAAAAGTCTTCAGCATGTGAGAGACACGTGACACAGAGTCTTCTACATGTGAGAGACACGTGACACAGAGTCTTCTACATGTGAGAGACACGTGACACAGAGTCTTCTACATGTGAGAGACACTTGACACAAAGTCTTCTGCATGTGAGAGACACGTGACACAAAGTCTTCTACATGTGAGAGACACGTGACAAAAGTCTTCTGCATGTGAGACACACGTGACACAAAGTCTTCTACATGTGAGAGACACGTGACAAAAAGTCTTCTACATGTGAGAGACACGTGACACAAAGTCTTCTGCATGTGAGAGACACGTGAAACAAAGTTTTCTACATGTGAGAGACACGGGACACAAAGTCTTCTGCATGTGAGACACACGTGACAAAAAGTCTTCTACATGTGAGAGACACGTGACACAAAGTTTTCTGTATGTGAGAGACAAGAGACACAAAGTCTCCTGCATGTGAGAGACACGTGACACAAAGTCTTCTGCATGTGAGAGACACGTGAAACAAAGTTTTCTACATGTGAGAGACACGGGACACAAAGTCTTCTGCATGTGAGACACACGTGACAAAAAGTCTTCTACATGTGAGACACATGTGACAAAAAGTCTTCTACATGTGAGAGACACATGACACAAAGTTTTCTGTATGTGAGAGACAAGAGACACAAAGTCTTTTGCATGTGAGACACACGTGACACAAAGTCTTGTGCATTTGAGAGACACGTGACACAAAGTCTTCTACGTTTGAGAGACACGTGACAAAAAGTCTTCTGCATGTGAGAGACACGTGACAAAAAGTCTTCTGCATGTGAAAGACACGTGACACAAAGTCTTTTACGTTTGAGAGACACGTGACACAAAGTCTTCTACATGTGAGAGACACGTGACCTAAAGTCTTCTGCATGTGAGAGACACGTGACACAAAGTCTTCTACATGTGAGAGACACGTGGCACAAAGTCTTCTACATGTGAGAGACACGTGACCTAAAGTCTTCTGCATGTGAGAGACACGTGACACAAAGTCTTCTACATGTGAGAGACACGTGACACAAAGTCTTCTACATGTGAGAGACACGTGACCTAAAGTCTTCTGCATGTGAGAGACACGTGACAAAAAGTCTTCTACATGTGAGAGACACGTGACACAAAATCCTCTGCATGTGAGAGACACCTGACACAAAGTCTTCTGCATGTGAGAGACAAGTGACACAAAGTCTTCTGCATGTGAAAGACACGTGACACAAAGTCTTCTACATGTGAGACACACGTGATACAAAGTTTTCTGGTGCGAGAGACACGTGACACAAAGTCTTCTACATGTGAGAGACACGTGACACAAAGTCTTCTACATGTGAGAGACACGTGACACAAAGTCTTCTGCATGTGAAAGACACGTGACACAAAGTCTTCTACATGTGAGACACACGTGACAAAAAGTCTTCTGCATGTGAAAGACACGTGACACAAAGTCTTCTACATGTGAGACACACATGACAAAAAGTCTTCTGCATGTGAAAGACACGTGACACAAAGTCTTCTACATGTGAGACACACGTGATACAAAGTTTTCTGGTGCGAGAGACACGTGAGACAAAGTCTTCTGCATGTGAAAGACACGTGACAAAAAGTCTTCTGCATGTGAGAGACACTTGACACAAAGTCTTCTGCATGTGAGAGACACGTGACACAAAGTCTTCTACATGTGAGAGACACGTGACACAAAGTCTTCTACATGTGAGAGACACGTGACACAAAGTCTTCTGCATGTGAAAGACACTTGACACAAAGTCTTCTACATGTGAGACACACGTGACACAAAGTCTTCTGCATGTGAGAGACACGTGACACAAAGTCTTCTGCATGTGAGAGACACGTGACAAAAAGTCTTCTACATGTGAGACACACGTGACACAAAGTCTTCTGCATGTTATAGACATGTGACAAAAAGTTTTTTTCCTGTGAGTGACACGTGACAAAAAGTCTTCTGCATGTGAGAGACACGTGACACAAAGTCTTCTACATTTGAGACACACGTGACACAGTCTTTCATATGTGAAAGACACGTGACAAAAAGTCTTCTGCATGTGAGAGACACGGGACACAAAGTCTTCTGCATGTGAGACACACGTGACAAAAAGTCTTCTACATGTGAGAGACACGTGACACAAAGTCTTCTGCGTTTGAGAGACACGTGACACAAAGTCTTCTGCGTTTGAGAGACACGTGAAACAAAGTCTTCTGCATGTGAGAGACACGTGACACAAAGTCTTCTACATGTGAGAGACACGTGACACAAAGTCTTCTGCATGTGAGAGACACGTGACACAAAGTCTTCTACATGTGAGAGACACGTGAAACAAAGTCTTCTGCATGTGAAAGACACGTGACACAAAGTCTTCTGCATGTGAGAGACACGTGAAACAAAGTCTTCTGCATGTGAGAGACACGTGACACAAAGTCTTCTGCATGTGAGAGACACGTGACACAAAGTCTTCTACATGTGAGAGACACGTGACACAAAGTCTTCTGCATGTTAGAGACACGTGACACAAAGTCTTCTGCATGTGAGAGACACGTGACACAAAGTCTTCTACATGTGAGAGACACGTGACACAAAGTCTTCTGCATGTTAGAGACACGTGACACAAAGTCTTCTGCATGTGAGACACACGTGACACAAAGTCTTCTGCATGTGAGAGACACGTGACACAAAGTCTTCTGCATGTGAGACACACGTGACACAAAGTCTTCTGCATGTGAGAGACACGTGACACAAAGTCTTCTGCATGTGAGACACACGTGACACAAAGTCTTCTACATGTGAGAGACACGTGACACAAAGTCTTCTGCATGTTAGAGACACGTGACACAAAGTCTTCTGCATGTGAGAGACACGTGACACAGAGTCTTCTGCATGTGAGACACACGTGACACAAAGTCTTCTGCATGTGAGAGACACGTGACACAAAGTCTTCTGCATGTTAGAGACACGTGACACAGAGTCTTCTGCATGTGAGACACACGTGACACAAAGTCTTCTGCATGTGAGAGACACGTGACACAAAGTCTTCTGCATGTGAGAGACACGTGACACAAAGTCTTCTGCATGTGAGAGACACGTGACACAAAGTCTTCTGCATGTGAGAGACACGTGACACAAAGTCTTCTACATGTGAGAGACACGTGACACAAAGTCTTCTGCATGTGAGAGACACGTGACACAAAGTCTTCTGCATGTGAGAGACACGTGACACAAAGTCTTCTACATGTGAGAGACACGTGACACAAAGTCTTCTACATGTGAGAGACACGTGACACAAAGTCTTCTACATGTGAGAGACACGTGACACAAAGTCTTTTACTTGGGACACTTCCCCTTGAGCATTACATTTGCTGGAGGACGTTCGTGGACGTGGAGGACGTCGTGGCATCAGAACCTCGGGTCATGGCGACTATAAGAGCGTGAGACGGCGGCGCTCGAGGCAGACGCTGCTCTGTGACCAAAGAAAATCACTTCATCTGCCACGTGTTTAAAGCAAATGTACGTGAACGAGTTATGAATGAGAGCGACGCAATGCAAATGTTTTAACCTGTTTATCCGGTTTAACCTGTTTTTTCTTTTCAACCTGTTTATCCTGTTCAACCTGTTTAACCTTTTTAACCTTTTTATCCTGTTTAACCTGTTTAATCTTTTTAACCTGTTTATCCTGTTTAACCTGTTTAACCTTTTTAACCTTTTTAACCTTTTTATCCTGTTTAACCTTTTAAACCTTTTTAATCTTTTTAATCTTTTTAATCTTTTTAACCTGTTTTTCCTGTTTAACCTGTTTAACCTGTTGAACCTGTTTAACCTGGTTTATACGTTTAAAGTTCAAAGCGAACTACAAAAACAATGGCTGATTCTTGATTGGAGGAGATTCGGGGTCATCGCTGCTGTAAAAACAGGTTCTGACCTGGTGAACAAAGGTAAACAAAATGAGGAGCAGTTCAAATATAAATATGACTCATTCATCTTTTCATAAAACGTGAAGTGTGTTTTATTAACTCACTGTATTCTCTTTAAATTCAGGATTTAAACGGTGAATTGTAACAAACATAAATGTAACATTGTGACTGTAACGTTGTGACTGTAACGTTTTTGTTGTAACATTTTGGCTGAAACATTGTGGCTGTAACGTTGTGACTGTAACGTTGTGACTGTAATGTGTTGCGATTGTAACGTTGTGACTGTAACGTTGTGACTGTAACGTTGTGACTGTAACGTTGTGGCTGTAACGTTGTGACTGTAACGTTGTGACTGTAACGTTGTGACTGTAACGTTGTGACTGTAATGTGTTGTGATTGTAACGTTGTGACTGTAACGTTGTGACTGGTGCATTGTGACTGTAACGTTGTGACTGTAATGTGTTGCGACTGTAACGTTGTGACTGTAACGTTGTGACTGTAACGTTGTGACTGTAACGTTGTGACTGTAATGTGTTGTGACTGTAACGTTGTGACTGTAACGTTGTGACTGTAATGTGTTGTGACTGTAACGTTGTGACTGGTGCATTGTGACTGTAACGTTGTGACTGTAACGTTGTGACTGTAACGTTGTGGCTGTAACGTTGTGACTGTAACAATGTGGCTGTAACGTTGTCAGTGTAACAAAGTGGCTGTAACGTTGTGACTGTAACAATATGGCTGTAACGCTGTGACTGTAACGTTTGTAACGCTGTGACTGTAACATTGTGGCTGTAACTTTGTGGCTGTAACGTTGTGGCTGTAACGTTGTGGCTGTAACGTTGTGGCTATAACGTTGTGACTGTAATGTGATGTGACTGTAACGTTGTTACTGTAACGTTGTGACTGTAACGTTGTGGCTGTAACGTTGTGGCTGTAACGTTGTGACTGTAACGTTGTGACTGTAACGTTGTGGCTGTAACGTTGTGGCTGTAACGTTGTGGCTGTAACGTTGTGGCTGTAACGTTGTGACTGGTGCATTGTGACTGTAACGTTGTGACTGTAATGTGTTGTGACTGTAACGTTGTGACTGTAACGTTGTGACTGTAACGTTGTGACTGTAACGTTGTGACTGTAACGTTGTGACTGGTGCATTGTGACTGTAACGTTGTGACTGTAACGTTGTGACTGTAACGTTGTGGCTGTAACGTTGTGACTGTAACAATATGGCTGTAACGCTGTGACTGTAACGTTTGTAACGCTGTGACTGTAACATTGTGGCTGTAACTTTGTGGCTGTAACGTTGTGGCTGTAACGTTGTGGCTATAACGTTGTGACTGTAATGTGATGTGACTGTAACGTTGTTACTGTAACGTTGTGGCTGTAACGTTGTAGCTGTAACGTTGTGGCTGTAACGTTGTGGCTGTAACGTTGTGGCTGTAACGTTGTGGCTGTAACGTTGTGACTGTAACGTTGTGGCTGTAACGTTGTGGCTGTAACGTTGTGGCTGTAACGTTGTGACTGGTGCATTGTGACTGTAACGTTGTGACTGTAATGTGTTGTGACTGTAACGTTGTGACTGTAACGTTGTGACTGTAACGTTGTGACTGTAACGTTGTGACTGTAACGTTGTGACTGGTGCATTGTGACTGTAACGTTGTGACTGTAACGTTGTGGCTGTAACGTTGTGACTGTAACAATGTGGCTGTAACGTTGTCAGTGTAACAAAGTGGCTGTAACGTTGTGACTGTAACAATATGGCTGTAACGCTGTGACTGTAACGTTTGTAACGCTGTGACTGTAACATTGTGGCTGTAACTTTGTGGCTGTAACGTTGTGGCTGTAACGTTGTGGCTGTAACGTTGTGGCTATAACGTTGTGACTGTAATGTGATGTGACTGTAACGTTGTTACTGTAACGTTGTGGCTGTAACGTTGTGGCTGTAACGTTGTGGCTGTAACGTTGTGACTGTAATGTGATGTGACTGTAACGTTGTGGCTGTAACGTTGTGGCTGTAACGTTGTGGCTGTAACGTTGTGGCTGTAACGTTGTGGCTGTAACGTTGTGGCTGTAACGTTGTGGCTGTAACGTTGTGACTGTAACGTTGTGGCTGTAACGTTGTGGCTGTAACGTTGTGACTGTAACGTTGTGACTGTAACGTTGTGGCTGTAACGTTGTGGCTGTAACGTTGTGGCTGTAACGTTGTGGCTGTAACGTTGTGACTGTAACGTTGTGGCTGTAACGTTGTGGCTGTAACGTTGTGGCTGTAACGTTGTGACTGTAACGTTGTGACTGTAACGTTGTGGCTGTAACGTTGTGGCTGTAACGTTGTGGCTGTAACGTTGTGGCTGTAACGTTGTGACTGTAACGTTGTGGCTGTAACGTTGTGGCTGTAACGTTGTGGCTGTAACGTTGTGACTTTTCTCTCAGTCTCTATTTTCTTGATTTGAAACACATTAATACTGAACTCATCAAAGCTTCTGTCTCAGAGTCTCACCCTGAACACAAAGTGAGTCCGACTGTGAGTGTGTGTGTGTGTGTTTGTTTGTGTGTGTGTGTTTTTGTGGGTGTAATGTGTGTGTGTATGTGTGTGTTTGTGTGTGTGTGTTTGTGTTTTTGTGTGTGTGATGTGTGTGTGTGTGTGTGTGTGTGTGTGTGCATGTTTGTGTTTCTATGTTAGTGTGTGTGTGTGTGTGTGTGTGTGTTTTTGTGGGTGTAATGTGTGTGTGTGTGTGTGTGTGTATGTGTGTGTTTGTGTTTCTATGTTAGTGTGCGTGTGTGTGTGTGTGTGTGTATGTGTGTGTTTGTGTGTGTGTGTTTGTGTTTTTGTGTGTGTGATGTGTGTGTGTGTGTGTGTGTGTGTATGTTTGTGTGTATGTTTGTGTGTGTGTGTGTGTGTGTGTATGTGTGTGTTTGTGTGTGTGTGTTTGTGTTTTTGTGTGTGTGATGTGTGTGTGTGTGTGTGTGTGTGTGTATGTTTGTGTGTATGTTTGTGTGTGTGTGTGTGTGTGTGTGTGTGTGCGTGTGTGTGTTTGTGTGTTTGTGTGTATGTTTGTGTGTATGTTTGTGTGTGTGTTTGTGTGTGTGTGTGTGTGTATGTGTGTGTTTGTGTTTCTATGTTAGTGTGCGTGTGTGTGTGTGTGTGTGTATGTGTGTGTTTGTGTGTGTGTGTTTGTGTTTTTGTGTGTGTGATGTGTGTGTGTGTGTGTGTGTGTGTATGTTTGTGTGTATGTTTGTGTGTGTGTGTGTGTGTGTATGTGTGTGTTTGTGTGTGTGTGTTTGTGTTTTTGTGTGTGTGATGTGTGTGTGTGTGTGTGTGTGTGTGTATGTTTGTGTGTATGTTTGTGTGTGTGTGTGTGTGTGTGTGTGTGTGCGTGTGTGTGTTTGTGTGTTTGTGTGTATGTTTGTGTGTATGTTTGTGTGTGTGTTTGTGTGTGTGTGTGTGTGTGTTGTGCTGCACTCAGATACAACTGTAGCTATAGTAACTTGATCATTGGACATTATGCTCTGTCCTTCTTGTCCTCTTTCGTCCTCAGTGAGATGTCCAACAGTTCGGACGGAGTGGTTCTTCTCCTGGAGGGCCTGACCATGGACAGCTCCTCTCTGCCCGTCTTCCTGCTCCTCCTCTTGGCTTACCTGTTCGTGGTCTTCTCAAACGTCTCCATCTCCGTCCTCATCCTCCTGAACCGCTCCCTGCATCAGCCCGTGTACCTGCTCTACCTGAACCTGTCCGCCAACGACCTCCTGGGGAACACCACCGTCATCCCTCGTCTGCTGTGGGACCTGCTGCGCCCGCCCTCGCTGCGCCACATCCACCTGTACGGCTGCGTCCTCCAAGCCTTCCTCACGCACCTCTTCAGCACCACCGCCCACACCATCCTCATGATCATGGCCTTTGACCGCTACGTGGCCATCTGCAGCCCGCTCCGCTACTCCGCCATCATGACTGCCAAGGCGCTGGTGAGGCTGACGGTTTGGGCGTGGGCCGTGGCCTTCGTCTTCGTGGCGGTGCTGATCGGGCTCACGTTGCGACTGACGCGCTGCCGTTTTCTCGTTTCCGGACTTTACTGCAGCAACGCCTCGCTCTTCAAGCTCTCCTGCGAAAGCACCTTCATCAACAACGTCTACGGGTTGTTTTTTACCGTAGTGCTGTTCTCGAGCTCGCTCGGCAGCATCGTCCTGACGTACGCCAAAATCACGGTGGTGTGTTTGACCAAGAAGAACGCGTCTCTGAACCGTAAAGCGCTGCAGACCTGCTCCACGCACCTGTTCTCCTACCTGCTGTTCATCTGCAGCGGCATGCTCATCATCATCTTCCACAGGTTCCCCAGTCTGACTCAGGAGAGGAAGTTCATCACGGTCATGTACCACCTCCTGCCCAGCGGCCTCAACCCGCTCATCTACGGCATCCAGTCCAAGGAGATCCGCAGGAGCTTCAGTGTGCTGGTCAGCAAAGTCTCCTCTGTCACAAGGAGTTATGGCTGATCTCCATCGAGCTCTTGCACCACGTTTAGACATTAAGATTCTAGAGGAGGACATCACGGCAGCTTTTGAGGTTCATGATATGATTCATGTTGTATGTTGCACCTGAACGCCAAAGCAAGTCCTATTTTTGACTCCTATATCCTATGTCCTATGTCCTATGTCCTATGTCCTATGTTCTATGTTCTATGTTCTATGTTCATTAACAATGGCAATAAACCCTTTGATTCTGATCATATTTGTTCATCTGATCCACATCCACCATCTCACGAGTTAGGGTTAGAGGTTAGGGTCATGGTTATTATTGGGGTTAGGGTTAGGGTTAGGGTTAGAGGTTAGGGTTGGAGTTAGGGTTAGAAGTTAGAGGTGAGGGTTAGGGTTAGAGGTTAGAGGTTAGAGGTGAGAGTTAGGGTTAGGGTTGGGGTTAGGGTTAGAAGTTAGAGGTGAGGGTTAGGGTTAGAGGTTAGAGGTTAGAAGTTAGAGGTGAGGGTTAGGGTTAGAGGTTAACCCTCATAAGTGTCTCTGGGAAAGTGAGAAATACACGTTATTATAAAACCTGGACTTATGATGTTCCAGATATTGACCATTGAAAACATGTGAATGTGTTCACATCTAAACATGGACCGGGCCCCTGCTGGTCTCCAGGAACACAGGTACCAGGGAACACAGGTACCAGGGAACACAGGTACCAGGGAACATAGGTACCAGGGAACACAGGTACCAGGGAACATAGGTACCAGGGAACATAGGTACCAGGGAACATAGGTACCAGGGAACACAGGTACCAGGGAACACAGGTACCAGGGAACACAGGTACCAGGGAACATAGGTACCAGGGAACACAGGTACCAGGGAACATAGGTACCAGGGAACACAGGTACCAGGGAACATAGGTACCAGGGAACATAGGTACCAGGGAACATAGGTACCAGGGAACATAGGTACCAGGGAACAGAGGTACCAGGGAACACAGGTACCAGGGAACACAGGTACCAGGGAACATAGGTACCAGGGAACACAGGTACCAGGGAACATAGGTACCAGGGAACATAGGTACCAGGGAACATAGGTACCAGGGAACACAGGTACCAGGGGACATAGGTACCAGGGAACACAGGTACCAGGGAACACAGGTACCAGGGAACATAGGTACCAGGGAACATAGGTACCAGGGAACACAGGTACCAGGGAACATAGGTACCAGGGAACATAGGTACCAGGGAACATAGGTACCAGGGAACACAGGTACCAGGGAACACAGGTACCAGGGAACATAGGTACCAGGGAACATAGGTACCAGGGAACACAGGTACCAGGGAACATAGGTACCAGGGAACACAGATACCAGGGAACACAGGTACAAGGGAACACAGGTACCAGGGAGCACAGGTACCAGGGAACATAGGTACCAGGGAACATAGGTACCAGGGAACACAGGTACCAGGGAACTCAGGTACCAGGGAACACAGGTACCAGGGAACATAGGTACCAGGGAACATAGGTACCAGGGAACATAGGTACCAGGGAACATAGGTACCAGGGAACACAGGTACCAGGGAACATAGGTACCAGGGAACATAGGTACCAGGGAACATAGGTACCAGGGAACACAGGTACCAGGGAACACAGGTACCAGGGAACATAGGTACCAGGGAACATAGGTACCAGGGAACACAGGTACCAGGGAACATAGGTACCAGGGAACATAGGTACCAGGGAACATAGGTACCAGGGAACAGAGGTACCAGGGAACACAGGTACCAGGGAACATAGGTACCAGGGAACACAGGTACCAGGGGACACAGGTACCAGGGAACACAGGTACCAGGGAACACAGGTACCAGGGAACATAGGTACCAGGGAACATAGGTACCAGGGAACACAGGTACCAGGGAACATAGGTACCAGGGAACATAGGTACCAGGGAACATAGGTACCAGGGAACACAGGTACCAGGGAACATAGGTACCAGGGAACACAGATACCAGGGAACACAGGTACCAGGGAACACAGGTACCAGGGAACACAGGTACCAGGGAACATAGGTACCAGGGAACATAGGTACCAGGGAACATAGGTACCAGGGAACACAGGTACCAGGGAACAGAGGTACCAGGGAACATAGGTACCAGGGAAAACAGGTACCAGGGAACAGAGGTACCAGGGAACACAGTTACCAGGGAACATAGGTACCAGGGAACATAGGTACCAGGGAACATAGGTACAAGGGAACACAGGTACCAGGGAACACAGGTACCAGGGAACACAGGTACCAGGGAACATAGGTACCAGGGAACACAGATACCAGGGAACACAGGTACCAGGGAACACAGGTACCAGGGAACACAGGTACCAGGGAACACAGGTACCAGGGAACATAGGTACCAGGGAACACAGGTACCAGGGAACGCAGGTACCAGGGAACGCAGGTACCAGGGAACACAGGTACCAGGGAACACAGGTACCAGGGAACATAGGTACCAGGGAACACAGGTACCAGGGAACACAGGTACCAGGGAACACAGGTACCAGGGAACACAGGTACCAGGGAACACAGGTACCAGGGAACATAGGTACCAGGGAACACAGGTACCAGGGAACATAGGTACCAGGGAACATAGGTACCAGGGAACATAGGTACCAGGGAACACAGGTACCAGGGAACACAGGTACCAGGGAACATAGGTACCAGGGAACATAGGTACCAGGGAACATAGGTACCAGGGAACATAGGTACGCAACCGACACACATTGAGTTTGTAAAACATAGAGTTTTAGTCAAGATTCTTTTGAAACTTCATCAGAAAAATACAGACCATAATTTTGATATTGATTTTTTAGACAAATATTGCTGCAGTACAAAAGGTTCAGAAGAAAGTCACTTCCGCACAGCGGCTGCGCTCGGACACGTGCAGCGCCGGAAAACTGCGCGCGCACAGGTCCGTAGCTCTTGGGACTGCAGGCCGTAGATCAGCGGGTTGAGGCACCCGGGGATGGCCATGTACAACACGTTGGCGAGAAGGCGCTCCTGCCTCAGCTCCGGGAAACGTGTGAAAATGATACTGGTCATGCCGCTGAACAGGGACAGGGCGTAGACCAGCAGGTGCGAGGGGCAGGTGCGCAGAGCTTTACGGTTCGGAGCGCAGCCGCGGCGCCGACTCACTGCCGCGATGCTCCCGTACGTCAGCACCATGGAGCCGGCCGAGGACACGTACAGCGCGGCGGTGAAGGTCAAACCGTACACGTTATTCACCAGCACGCTCTCACACGACAGGCCGAACAGCGCCGCGTTACTGCAGTACAGCCCCACCACCAGCAGGCGGCAGCGGCTCAGCCGGACCGTCAGCCCCAGCAGCACCGAGACCAGGACTAAAGCCACGGTCCAGCCCAAGACCAGGAGCTTCACCAGGGTCCGGTGCGTCATGACGGAGGCGTAGCGCAGCGGGAGGCACACGGCCAGGTAACGGTCAAACGCCATCACCATGAGGATCATCCTGACGCCGGTGGCCAGCAGGTGCCCGGTGAACGCCTGGAACACACACTCCGGGTACGAGATGAGGCGCTGGGACGGCGGGCGTAGCATGTCCAGCAGAACCCGCGGCAGAATGTTAGCGTTAGCCACCATGTCGTTTATGGCCAGGTTACAGAAGAGCAGGTACATGGGCGTGTGCAGACGGCGGTCGGAGAAGACGGCGCACACCACCACGGAGTTAGCGATGAGGACGAAGACGAAGCAGAGCAGCAGAGACAGCCACAGGACGAGAGACAATCCCGGAGACAGAGAGAAGCCCTCCAGCTGCAGAACATGGCTGTTCCACGAGACATTCTCCATCTGAGCAGGAACGCTGTGGAGACAATGGGCCAGAGGGGGAAGAGGTGTGTCCACAACGTCTGTCCTACATGACCAGTGATAGGAGTGTCCACATCGTCTGTCCTACATGACCAGTGATTGGTGTGTCCACATCGTCTGTCCTACATGACCAGTGATAGGTGTGTCCACATCGTCTGTCCTACATGACCAGTGATAGGTGTGTCCACATCGTCTGTCCTACATGACCAGTGATAGGAGTGTCCACATCGTGTGTCCTACATGACCAGTGATAGGTGTGTCCACATCGTCTGTCCTACATGACCAGTGATAGGAGTGTCCACAACGTCTGTCCTACATGACCAGTGATAGTTGTGTCCACATCGTCTGTCCTACATGACCAGTGATAGTTGTGTCCACATTGTCTGTCCTACATGACCAGTGATAAGAGTGTCCACAACTTCTGTCCTACATGACCAGTGATAGTTGTGTCCACATCGTCTGTCCTACATGACCAGTGATAGGAGTGTCCACATCGTGTGTCCTACATGACCAGTGATAGGAGTGTCCACATCGTGTGTCCTACATGACCAGTGATAGGTGTGTCCACATCGTCTGTCCTAAATGACCAGTGATAGTTGTGTCCACATCGTCTGTCCTACATGACCAGTGATAGGTGTGTCCACAACGTCTGTCCTACATGACCAGTGATAGGTGTGTCCACATCGTCTGTCCTACATGACCAGTGATAGGTGTGTCCACATCGTCTGTCCTACATGACCAGTGATAGGTGTGTCCACAACGTCTGTCCTACATGACCAGTGATAGGTGTGTCCACAACGTCTGTCCTTCATGACCAGTGATAGGTGTGTCCACATCGTCTGTCCTACATGACCAGTGATAGTTGTGTCCACATCGTCTGTCCTACATGACCAGTGATAAGAGTGTCCACAACGTCTGTCCTACATGACCAGTGATAGGAGTGTCCACAACGTCTGTCCTACATGACCAGTGATAGGAGTGTCCACAACGTCTGTCCTACATGACCAGTGATAGGAGTGTCCACAACGTCTGTCCTACATGACCAGTGATAGTTGTGTCCACATCGTCTGTCCTACATGACCAGTGATAAGAGTGTCCACAACGTCTGTCCTACATGACCAGTGATAGGAGTGTCCACAACGTCTGTCCTACATGACCAGTGATAGGAGTGTCCACAACGTCTGTCCTACATGACCAGTGATAGGAGTGTCCACATCGTCTGTCCTACATGACCAGTGATAGGTGTGTCCACAACGTCTGTTCTACATGACCAGTGATAAGAGTGTCCACATCGTCTGTCCTACATGACCAGTGATAGGAGTGTCCTCAATGTCTGTCCTACATGACCAGTGATAGGAGTGTCCACATCATCTGTCCTACATGACCAGTGATAGGTGTGTCCACATCGTCTGTCCTACATGACCAGTGATAGGTGTGTGCACATCGTCTGTCCTACATGACCAGTGATAGGTGTGTCCACAACGTCTGTCCTACATGACCAGTGATAGGTGTGTCCACAACGTCTGTCCTTCATGACCAGTGATAGGTGTGTCCACATCGTCTGTCCTACATGACCAGTGATAGTTGTGTCCACATCGTCTGTCCTACATGACCAGTGATAAGAGTGTCCACATCGTCTGTCCTACATGACCAGTGATAGGTGTGTCCACATCGTCTGTCCTACATAACCAGTGATAGTTGTGTCCACATCGTCTGTCCTACATGACCAGTGATAGGAGTGTCCTCAATGTCTGTCCTACATGACCAGTGGTAGGAGTGTCCACATCGTCTGTCCTACATGACCAGTGATAGGTGTGTCCACAACGTCTGTCCTACCTGACCAGTGGTAGGTGTGTCCACAACGTCTGTCCTACCTGACCAGTGATTGATGTGTCCACATCGTCTGTCCTACATGACCAGTGGTAGGAGTGTCCACATCGTCTGTCCTACATAACCAGTGATAGGTGTGTCCACAACGTCTTTCCTACATGACCAGTGATAGATGTGTCAACATCGTCTGTCCTACAAGACCAGTGATAGGTGTGTCCACATCGTCTGTCCTACATGACCAGTGATAGGTGTGTCCACAACGTCTTTCCTACATGACCAGTGATAGATGTGTCAACATCGTCTGTCCTACATGACCAGTGATAGGTGTGTCCACATCGTCTGTCCTACATGACCAGTGATAGGTGTGTCCACATCGTCTGTCCTACATGACCAGTGATAGGTGTGTCCACATCGTCTGTCCTACATGACCAGTGATAGGTGTGTCCACATCGTCTGTCCTACATGACCAGTGATAGGTGTGTCCACATCGTCTGTCCTACATGACCAGTGATAGGTGTGTCCACATCGTCTGTCCTACATGACCAGTGATAGGTGTGTCCACATCGTCTGTCCTACATGACCAGTGATAGGAGTGTCCACATCGTCTGTCCTACATGACCAGTGATAGGTGTGTCCACATCGTCTGTCCTACATGACCAGTGATAGGAGTGTCCACATCGTCTGTCCTACATGACCAGTGATTGATGTGTCCACATCGTCTGTCCTAAATGACCAGTGATAGATGTGTCCACATCGTCTGTCCTACATGACCAGTGATAGGTGTGTCCACATCGTCTGTCCTACATGATCAGTGATAGGTGTGTCCACATCGTCTGTCCTACATGACCAGTGATAGGTGTGTCCACATCGTCTGTCCTACATGACCAGTGATAGGAGTGTCCACATCGTCTGTCCTACATGACCAGTGATAGTTGTGTCCACATCGTCTGTCCTACATGACCAGTGATAAGAGTGTCCAAAACGTCTGTCCTACATGACCAGTGATAGATGTGTCCACATCGTCTGTCCTACATGACCAGTGATAGGTATGTCCAAAACGTCTGTCCTACATGACCAGTGATAGTTGTGTCCACATCGTCTGTCCTACATGACCAGTGATAGGTATGTCCAAAACGTCTGTCCTACATGACCAGTGATAGATGTGTCCACATCGTCTGTCCTACATGACCAGTGATAGGTGTGTCCACATCGTCTGTCCTACATGACCAGTGATAGGTGTGTCCACATTGTCTGTCCTACATGACCAGTGATAGGTGTGTCCACAACGTCTGTCCTACATGACCAGTGATAGATGTGTCCACATCGTCTGTCCTACATGACCAGTGATAGGAGTGTCCACATCGTCTGTCCTACATGACCAGTGATAGGTGTGTCCACATCGTCTGTCCTACATGACCAGTGATAGGAGTGTCCACATCGTCTGTCCTACATGACCAGTGATAGGTGTGTCCACATCGTCTGTCCTACATGACCAGTGATAGGTGTGTCCACATCGTCTGTCCTACATGACCAGTGATAGGTATGTCCAAAACGTCTGTCCTACATGACCAGTGATAGATGTGTCCACATCGTCTGTCCTACATGACCAGTGATAGGTGTGTCCACATCGTCTGTCCTACATGACCAGTGATAGGTGTGTCCACATCGTCTGTCCTACATGACCAGTGATAGGTGTGTCCACATCGTCTGTCCTACATGACCAGTGATAGGTATGTCCACATCGTCTGTCCTACATGACCAGTGATAGGTGTGTCCACATTGTCTGTCCTACATGACCAGTGATAGGAGTGTCCACATTGTCTGTCCTACATGACCAGTGATAGGTGTGTCCACATCGTCTGTCCTACATGACCAGTGATAGGAGTGTCCACATCGTCTGTCCTACATGACCAGTGATAGATGTGTCCACATCGTCTGTCCTACATGACCAGTGATAGGAGTGTCCACATTGTCTGTCCTACATGACCAGTGATAGGTGTGTCCACATCGTCTGTCCTACATGACCAGTGATAGGAGTGTCCACATCGTCTGTCCTATATGACCAGTGATAGGAGTGTCCACATCGTCTGTCCTACATGACCAGTGATAGTTGTGTCCACATCGTCTGTCCTACATGACCAGTGATAGGTATGTCCAAAACGTCTGTCCTACATGACCAGTGATAGATGTGTCCACATCGTCTGTCCTACATGACCAGTGATAGGTATGTCCAAAACGTCTGTCCTACATGACCAGTGATAGGAGTGTCCACATCGTCTGTCCTACATGACCAGTGATAGGAGTGTCCACATTGTCTGTCCTACATGACCAGTGATAGGTGTGTCCACATCGTCTGTCCTACATGACCAGTGATAGGAGTGTCCACATCGTCTGTCCTATATGACCAGTGATAGATGTGTCCACATCGTCTGTCCTACATGACCAATGATAGGTGTGTCCACAACATCTGTCCTACATGACCAGTGATTGATGTGTCCACATCGTCTGTCCTACATGACCAATGATAGGTGTGTCCACAACGTCTGTCCTACATGACCAGTGATAGGTGTGTCCACAACGTCTGTCCTACATGACCAGTGATAGGTGTGTCCACAACGTCTGTCCTACATGACCAGTGATAGGTGTGTCCACAACGTCTGTCCTACATGACCAGTGATAGGTGTGTCCACAACGTCTGTCCTACATGACCAGTGATAGGAGTGTCCACATCGTCTGTCCTACATGACCAGTGATAGGAGTGTCCACATCGTCTGTCCTACATGACCAGTGATAGGAGTGTCCACATCGTCTGTCCTACATGACCAGTGATAGGAGTGTCCACATCGTCTGTCCTACATGACCAGTGATAGGAGTGTCCTCATCGTCTGTCCTACATGACCAGTGATAGGAGTGTCCACATCGTCTGTCCTACATGACCAGTGATAGGTATGTCCAAAACGTCTGTCCTACATGACCAGTGATAGGTGTGTCCACATCGTCTGTCCTACATGACCAGTGATAGGTGTGTCCACATCGTCTGTCCTACATGACCAGTGATAGGTGTGTCCACATCGTCTGTCCTACATGACCAGTGATAGGTGTGTCCACAACGTCTGTCCTACATGACCAGTGATAGTTGTGTCCACAACGTCTGTCCTACATGACCAGTGATAGGAGTGTCCACATCGTCTGTCCTACATGACCAGTTATAGGTGTGTCCACATCGTCTGTCCTACATGACCAGTGATAGGTGTGTCCACATCGTCTGTCCTACATGACCAGTGATAGGAGTGTCCACATTGTCTGTCCTACATGACCAGTGATAGGAGTGTCCACATTGTCTGTCCTACATGACCAGTGATAGGTGTGTCCACATCGTCTGTCCTACATGACCAGTGATAGGAGTGTCCACATCGTCTGTCCTACATGACCAGTGATAGGAGTGTCCACATTGTCTGTCCTACATGACCAGTGATAGGTGTGTCCACATCGTCTGTCCTACATGACCAGTGATAGGAGTGTCCACATCGTCTGTCCTACATGACCAGTGATAGGTATGTCCAAAACGTCTGTCCTACATGACCAGTGATAGGTGTGTCCACAACGTCTGTCCTACATGACCAGTGATAGGTGTGTCCACAACGTCTGTCCTACATGACCAGTGATAGGTGTGTCCACAACGTCTGTCCTACATGACCAGTGATAGGTGTGTCCACAACGTCTGTCCTACATGACCAGTGATAGGTGTGTCCACAACGTCTGTCCTACATGACCAGTGATAGGTGTGTCCACAACGTCTGTCCTACATGACCAGTGATAGGAGTGTCCACATCGTCTGTCCTACATGACCAGTGATAGGAGTGTCCACATCGTCTGTCCTACATGACCAGTGATAGGAGTGTCCACATCGTCTGTCCTACATGACCAGTGATAGGTGTGTCCACAACGTCTGTCCTACATGACCAGTGATAGGTGTGTCCACAACGTCTGTCCTACATAAGCAGTGATAGGTGTGTCCACAACGTCTGTCCTACATGACCAGTGATAGGTGTGTCCACAACGTCTGTCGTACATGACCAGTGATAGGTGTGTCCACATCGTCTGTCCTACATGACCAGTGATAGGAGTGTCCACATCGTCTGTCCTACATGACCAGTGATAGGAGTGTCCACATCGTCTGTCCTACATGACCAGTGATAGGAGTTTCCACATCGTCTGTCCTACATGACCAGTGATAGGTGTGTCCAAAACGTCTGTCCTACATGACCAGTGATAGGAGTGTCCTCAACGTCTGTCCTACATGACCAGTGATAGGTGTGTCCACATTGTCTGTCCTACATGACCAGTGATTGATGTGTCCACATCGTCTGTCCTACATGACCAGTGATTGATGTGTCCACATCGTCTGTCCTACATGACCAGTGATAGGTGTGTCCACATCGTCTGTCCTACATGACCAGTGATTGATGTGTCCACATCGTCTGTCCTTCATGACCAGTGATAGGAGTGTCCACATCGTCTGTCCTACATGACCAGTGATAGGAGTGTCCACATCGTCTGTCCTACATGACCAGTGATAGGTGTGTCCACATCGTCTGTCCTACATGACCAGTGATAGGAGTGTCCACATTGTCTGTCCTACATGACCAGTGATAGGAGTGTCCACAACGTCTGTCCTACATGACCAGTGATTGATGTGTCCACATCGTCTGTCCTACATGACCAGTGATTGATGTGTCCACATCGTCTGTCCTTCATGACCAGTGATAGGAGTGTCCACATCGTCTGTCCTACATGACCAGTGATAGGAGTGTCCACATCGTCTGTCCTACATGACCAGTGATAGGTGTGTCCACATTGTCTGTCCTACATGACCAGTGATAGGAGTGTCCACAACGTCTGTCCTTCATGACCAGTGATAGGTGTGTCCACATCGTCTGTCCTACATGACCAGTGATAGGTATGTCCACATCGTCTGTCCTACATGACCAGTGATAGGTGTGTCCACATCGTCTGTCCTACATGACCAGTGATAGGAGTGTCCACATCGTCTGTCCTATATGACCAGTGATAGGAGTGTCCACATCGTCTGTCCTACATGACCAGTGATAGGAGTGTCCACAACGTCTGTCCTACATGACCAGTGATAGGTATGTCCACATCGTCTGTCCTACATGACCACTGATAGGTATGTCCACATCGTCTGTCCTACATGACCAGTGATAGATGTGTCCACATCGTCTGTCCTACATGACCAGTGATAGGAGTGTCCACATCGTCTGTCCTACATGACCAGTGATAGGTGTGTCCACATTGTCTGTCCTACATGACCAGTGATAGGAGTGTCCACATTGTCTGTCCTACATGACCAGTGATAGGTGTGTCCACATCGTCTGTCCTACATGACCAGTGATAGGTGTGTCCACATCGTCTGTCCTACATGACCAGTGATAGGTGTGTCCACATTGTCTGTCCTACATGACCAGTGATAGGTGTGTCCACAACGTCTGTCCTACATGACCAGTGATAGATGTGTCCACATCGTCTGTCCTACATGACCAGTGATAGGAGTGTCCACATCGTCTGTCCTACATGACCAGTGATAGGTGTGTCCACATCGTCTGTCCTACATGACCAGTGATAGGAGTGTCCACATCGTCTGTCCTACATGACCAGTGATAGGTGTGTCCACATCGTCTGTCCTACATGACCAGTGATAGGTGTGTCCACATCGTCTGTCCTACATGACCAGTGATAGGTATGTCCAAAACGTCTGTCCTACATGACCAGTGATAGATGTGTCCACATCGTCTGTCCTACATGACCAGTGATAGGTGTGTCCACATCGTCTGTCCTACATGACCAGTGATAGGTGTGTCCACATCGTCTGTCCTACATGACCAGTGATAGGTGTGTCCACATCGTCTGTCCTACATGACCAGTGATAGGTATGTCCACATCGTCTGTCCTACATGACCAGTGATAGGTGTGTCCACATTGTCTGTCCTACATGACCAGTGATAGGAGTGTCCACATTGTCTGTCCTACATGACCAGTGATAGGTGTGTCCACATCGTCTGTCCTACATGACCAGTGATAGGAGTGTCCACATCGTCTGTCCTACATGACCAGTGATAGATGTGTCCACATCGTCTGTCCTACATGACCAGTGATAGGAGTGTCCACATTGTCTGTCCTACATGACCAGTGATAGGTGTGTCCACATCGTCTGTCCTACATGACCAGTGATAGGAGTGTCCACATCGTCTGTCCTATATGACCAGTGATAGGAGTGTCCACATCGTCTGTCCTACATGACCAGTGATAGTTGTGTCCACATCGTCTGTCCTACATGACCAGTGATAGGTATGTCCAAAACGTCTGTCCTACATGACCAGTGATAGATGTGTCCATATCGTCTGTCCTACATGACCAGTGATAGGTATGTCCAAAACGTCTGTCCTACATGACCAGTGATAGGAGTGTCCACATCGTCTGTCCTACATGACCAGTGATAGGAGTGTCCACATTGTCTGTCCTACATGACCAGTGATAGGTGTGTCCACATCGTCTGTCCTACATAACCAGTGATAGGTGTGTCCACATCGTCTGTCCTACATGACCAGTGATAGGAGTGTCCACATTGTCTGTCCTACATGACCAGTGATAGGTGTGTCCACATCGTCTGTCCTACATGACCAGTGATAGGAGTGTCCACATCGTCTGTCCTATATGACCAGTGATAGATGTGTCCACATCGTCTGTCCTACATGACCAATGATAGGTGTGTCCACAACATCTGTCCTACATGACCAGTGATTGATGTGTCCACATCGTCTGTCCTACATGACCAATGATAGGTGTGTCCACAACGTCTGTCCTACATGACCAGTGATAGGTGTGTCCACAACGTCTGTCCTACATGACCAGTGATAGGTGTGTCCACAACGTCTGTCCTACATGACCAGTGATAGGTGTGTCCACAACGTCTGTCCTACATGACCAGTGATAGGTGTGTCCACAACGTCTGTCCTACATGACCAGTGATAGGAGTGTCCACATCGTCTGTCCTACATGACCAGTGATAGGAGTGTCCACATCGTCTGTCCTACATGACCAGTGATAGGAGTGTCCACATCGTCTGTCCTACATGACCAGTGATAGGAGTGTCCACATCGTCTGTCCTACATGACCAGTGATAGGAGTGTCCTCATCGTCTGTCCTACATGACCAGTGATAGGAGTGTCCACATCGTCTGTCCTACATGACCAGTGATAGGTATGTCCAAAACGTCTGTCCTACATGACCAGTGATAGGTGTGTCCACATCGTCTGTCCTACATGACCAGTGATAGGTGTGTCCACATCGTCTGTCCTACATGACCAGTGATAGGTGTGTCCACATCGTCTGTCCTACATGACCAGTGATAGGTGTGTCCACAACGTCTGTCCTACATGACCAGTGATAGTTGTGTCCACAACGTCTGTCCTACATGACCAGTGATAGGAGTGTCCACATCGTCTGTCCTACATGACCAGTTATAGGTGTGTCCACATCGTCTGTCCTACATGACCAGTGATAGGTGTGTCCACATCGTCTGTCCTACATGACCAGTGATAGGAGTGTCCACATTGTCTGTCCTACATGACCAGTGATAGGTGTGTCCACATCGTCTGTCCTACATGACCAGTGATAGGAGTGTCCACATCGTCTGTCCTACATGACCAGTGATAGGAGTGTCCACATTGTCTGTCCTACATGACCAGTGATAGGTGTGTCCACATCGTCTGTCCTACATGACCAGTGATAGGAGTGTCCACATCGTCTGTCCTACATGACCAGTGATAGGTATGTCCAAAACGTCTGTCCTACATGACCAGTGATAGGTGTGTCCACAACGTCTGTCCTACATGACCAGTGATAGGTGTGTCCACAACGTCTGTCCTACATGACCAGTGATAGGTGTGTCCACAACGTCTGTCCTACATGACCAGTGATAGGTGTGTCCACAACGTCTGTCCTACATGACCAGTGATAGGTGTGTCCACAACGTCTGTCCTACATGACCAGTGATAGGTGTGTCCACAACGTCTGTCCTACATGACCAGTGATAGGTGTGTCCACAACGTCTGTCCTACATGACCAGTGATAGGAGTGTCCACATCGTCTGTCCTACATGACCAGTGATAGGAGTGTCCACATCGTCTGTCCTACATGACCAGTGATAGGAGTGTCCACATCGTCTGTCCTACATGACCAGTGATAGGTGTGTCCACAACGTCTGTCCTACATGACCAGTGATAGGTGTGTCCACAACGTCTGTCCTACATAAGCAGTGATAGGTGTGTCCACAACGTCTGTCCTACATGACCAGTGATAGGTGTGTCCACATCGTCTGTCCTACATGACCAGTGATAGGAGTGTCCACATCGTCTGTCCTACATGACCAGTGATAGGAGTGTCCACATCGTCTGTCCTACATGACCAGTGATAGGAGTTTCCACATCGTCTGTCCTACATGACCAGTGATAGGTGTGTCCAAAACGTCTGTCCTACATGACCAGTGATAGGAGTGTCCTCAACGTCTGTCCTACATGACCAGTGATAGGTGTGTCCACATTGTCTGTCCTACATGACCAGTGATTGATGTGTCCACATCGTCTGTCCTACATGACCAGTGATTGATGTGTCCACATCGTCTGTCCTACATGACCAGTGATAGGTGTGTCCACATCGTCTGTCCTACATGACCAGTGATTGATGTGTCCACATCGTCTGTCCTACATGACCAGTGATTGATGTGTCCACATCGTCTGTCCTACATGACCAGTGATAGGTGTGTCCACATCGTCTGTCCTACATGACCAGTGATTGATGTGTCCACATCGTCTGTCCTACATGACCAGTGATTGATGTGTCCACATCGTCTGTCCTTCATGACCAGTGATAGGAGTGTCCACATCGTCTGTCCTACATGACCAGTGATAGGAGTGTCCACATCGTCTGTCCTACATGACCAGTGATAGGTGTGTCCACATCGTCTGTCCTACATGACCAGTGATAGGAGTGTCCACATTGTCTGTCCTACATGACCAGTGATAGGAGTGTCCACAACGTCTGTCCTACATGACCAGTGATTGATGTGTCCACATCGTCTGTCCTACATGACCAGTGATTGATGTGTCCACATCGTCTGTCCTTCATGACCAGTGATAGGAGTGTCCACATCGTCTGTCCTACATGACCAGTGATAGGAGTGTCCACATCGTCTGTCCTACATGACCAGTGATAGGTGTGTCCACATTGTCTGTCCTACATGACCAGTGATAGGAGTGTCCACATTGTCTGTCCTACATGACCAGTGATAGGTATGTCCACATCGTCTGTCCTACATGACCAGTGATAGGTATGTCCACATCGTCTGTCCTACATGACCAGTGATAGGTGTGTCCACATCGTCTGTCCTACATGACCAGTGATAGGAGTGTCCACATCGTCTGTCCTATATGACCAGTGATAGGAGTGTCCACATCGTCTGTCCTACATGACCAGTGATAGGAGTGTCCACAACGTCTGTCCTACATGACCAGTGATAGGTATGTCCACATCGTCTGTCCTACATGACCACTGATAGGTATGTCCACATCGTCTGTCCTACATGACCAGTGATAGATGTGTCCACATCGTCTGTCCTACATGACCAGTGATAGGAGTGTCCACATCGTCTGTCCTACATGACCAGTGATAGGTGTGTCCACATTGTCTGTCCTACATGACCAGTGATAGGAGTGTCCACATTGTCTGTCCTACATGACCAGTGATAGGTGTGTCCACATCGTCTGTCCTACATGACCAGTGATAGGAGTGTCCACATCGTCTGTCCTACATGACCAGTGATAGATGTGTCCACATCGTCTGTCCTACATGACCAGTGATAGGAGTGTCCACATTGTCTGTCCTACATGACCAGTGATAGGTGTGTCCACATCGTCTGTCCTACATGACCAGTGATAGGAGTGTCCACATCGTCTGTCCTATATGACCAGTGATAGGAGTGTCCACATCGTCTGTCCTACATGACCAGTGATAGTTGTGTCCACATCGTCTGTCCTACATGACCAGTGATAGGAGTGTCCACATTGTCTGTCCTACATGACCAGTGATAGGTGTGTCCACATCGTCTGTCCTACATGACCAGTGATAGGAGTGTCCACATCGTCTGTCCTATATGACCAGTGATAGATGTGTCCACATCGTCTGTCCTACATGACCAATGATAGGTGTGTCCACAACATCTGTCCTACATGACCAGTGATTGATGTGTCCACATCGTCTGTCCTACATGACCAATGATAGGTGTGTCCACAACGTCTGTCCTACATGACCAGTGATAGGTGTGTCCACAACGTCTGTCCTACATGACCAGTGATAGGTGTGTCCACAACGTCTGTCCTACATGACCAGTGATAGGTGTGTCCACAACATCTGTCCTACATGACCAGTGATAGGTGTGTCCACAACGTCTGTCCTACATGACCAGTGATAGGAGTGTCCACATCGTCTGTCCTACATGACCAGTGATAGGAGTGTCCACATCGTCTGTCCTACATGACCAGTGATAGGAGTGTCCACATCGTCTGTCCTACATGACCAGTGATAGGAGTGTCCACATCGTCTGTCCTACATGACCAGTGATAGGAGTGTCCTCATCGTCTGTCCTACATGACCAGTGATAGGAGTGTCCACATCGTCTGTCCTACATGACCAGTGATAGGTATGTCCAAAACGTCTGTCCTACATGACCAGTGATAGGTGTGTCCACATCGTCTGTCCTACATGACCAGTGATAGGTGTGTCCACATCGTCTGTCCTACATGACCAGTGATAGGTGTGTCCACATCGTCTGTCCTACATGACCAGTGATAGGTGTGTCCACAACGTCTGTCCTACATGACCAGTGATAGTTGTGTCCACAACGTCTGTCCTACATGACCAGTGATAGGAGTGTCCACATCGTCTGTCCTACATGACCAGTTATAGGTGTGTCCACATCGTCTGTCCTACATGACCAGTGATAGGTGTGTCCACATCGTCTGTCCTACATGACCAGTGATAGGAGTGTCCACATTGTCTGTCCTACATGACCAGTGATAGGAGTGTCCACATTGTCTGTCCTACATGACCAGTGATAGGTGTGTCCACATCGTCTGTCCTACATGACCAGTGATAGGAGTGTCCACATCGTCTGTCCTACATGACCAGTGATAGGAGTGTCCACATTGTCTGTCCTACATGACCAGTGATAGGAGTGTCCACATCGTCTGTCCTACATGACCAGTGATAGGTATGTCCAAAACGTCTGTCCTACATGACCAGTGATAGGTGTGTCCACAACGTCTGTCCTACATGACCAGTGATAGGTGTGTCCACAACGTCTGTCCTACATGACCAGTGATAGGTGTGTCCACAACGTCTGTCCTACATGACCAGTGATAGGTGTGTCCACAACGTCTGTCCTACATAAGCAGTGATAGGTGTGTCCACAACGTCTGTCCTACATGACCAGTGATAGGTGTGTCCACAACGTCTGTCCTACATGACCAGTGATAGGAGTGTCCACATCGTCTGTCCTACATGACCAGTGATAGGAGTGTCCACATCGTCTGTCCTACATGACCAGTGATAGGAGTGTCCACATCGTCTGTCCTACATGACCAGTGATAGGTGTGTCCACAACGTCTGTCCTACATAAGCAGTGATAGGTGTGTCCACATCGTCTGTCCTACATGACCAGTGATAGGAGTGTCCACATCGTCTGTCCTACATGACCAGTGATAGGAGTGTCCACATCGTCTGTCCTACATGACCAGTGATAGGAGTGTCCACATCGTCTGTCCTACATGACCAGTGATAGGAGTTTCCACATCGTCTGTCCTACATGACCAGTGATAGGAGTGTCCTCAATGTCTGTCCTACATGACCAGTGATAGGTGTGTCCAAAACGTCTGTCCTACATGACCAGTGATAGGAGTGTCCTCAACGTCTGTCCTACATGACCAGTGATAGGTGTGTCCACATTGTCTGTCCTACATGACCAGTGATTGATGTGTCCACATCGTCTGTCCTACATGACCAGTGATTGATGTGTCCACATCGTCTGTCCTACATGACCAGTGATAGGTGTGTCCACATCGTCTGTCCTACATGACCAGTGATTGATGTGTCCACATCGTCTGTCCTACATGACCAGTGATTGATGTGTCCACATCGTCTGTCCTACATGACCAGTGATAGGAGTGTCCACATTGTCTGTCCTACATGACCAGTGATAGGAGTGTCCACAACGTCTGTCCTACATGACCAGTGATTGATGTGTCCACATCGTCTGTCCTACATGACCAGTGATTGATGTGTCCACATCGTCTGTCCTTCATGACCAGTGATAGGAGTGTCCACATCGTCTGTCCTACATGACCAGTGATAGGAGTGTCCACATCGTCTGTCCTACATGACCAGTGATAGGTGTGTCCACATTGTCTGTCCTACATGACCAGTGATAGGAGTGTCCACATTGTCTGTCCTACATGACCAGTGATAGGTATGTCCACATCGTCTGTCCTACATGACCAGTGATAGGTATGTCCACATCGTCTGTCCTACATGACCAGTGATAGGTGTGTCCACATCGTCTGTCCTACATGACCAGTGATAGGAGTGTCCACATCGTCTGTCCTATATGACCAGTGATAGGAGTGTCCACATCGTCTGTCCTACATGACCAGTGATAGTTGTGTCCACATCGTCTGTCCTATATGACCAGTGATAGGAGTGTCCACATCGTCTGTCCTACATGACCAGTGATAGGTGTGTCCACATCGTCTGTCCTACATGACCAGTGATAGGTGTGTCCACAACGTCTGTCCTACATGACCAGTGATAGGTGTGTCCACAACGTCTGTCCTACATGACCAGTGATAGTTGTGTCCACAACGTCTGTCCTACATGACCAGTGATAGGAGTGTCCACATCGTCTGTCCTACATGACCAGTTATAGGTGTGTCCACATCGTCTGTCCTACATGACCAGTGATAGGTGTGTCCACATCGTCTGTCCTACATGACCAGTGATAGGAGTGTCCACATTGTCTGTCCTACATGACCAGTGATAGGAGTGTCCACATTGTCTGTCCTACATGACCAGTGATAGGTGTGTCCACATCGTCTGTCCTACATGACCAGTGATAGGAGTGTCCACATCGTCTGTCCTACATGACCAGTGATAGGAGTGTCCACATTGTCTGTCCTACATGACCAGTGATAGGTGTGTCCAAAACGTCTGTCCTACATGACCAGTGATAGGTGTGTCCACAACGTCTGTCCTACATGACCAGTGATAGGTGTGTCCACAACGTCTGTCCTACATGACCAGTGATAGGTGTGTCCACAACGTCTGTCCTACATGACCAGTGATAGGTGTGTCCACAACGTCTGTCCTACATAAGCAGTGATAGGTGTGTCCACAACGTCTGTCCTACATGACCAGTGATAGGTGTGTCCACAACGTCTGTCCTACATGACCAGTGATAGGAGTGTCCACATCGTCTGTCCTACATGACCAGTGATAGGAGTGTCCACATCGTCTGTCCTACATGACCAGTGATAGGAGTGTCCACATCGTCTGTCCTACATGACCAGTGATAGGTGTGTCCACAACGTCTGTCCTACATGACCAGTGATAGGTGTGTCCACAACGTCTGTCCTACATAAGCAGTGATAGGTGTGTCCACATCGTCTGTCCTACATGACCAGTGATAGGAGTGTCCACATCGTCTGTCCTACATGACCAGTGATAGGAGTGTCCACATCGTCTGTCCTACATGACCAGTGATAGGTGTGTCCACATCGTCTGTCCTACATGACCAGTGATAGGAGTTTCCACATCGTCTGTCCTACATGACCAGTGATAGGAGTGTCCTCAATGTCTGTCCTACATGACCAGTGATAGGTGTGTCCAAAACGTCTGTCCTACATGACCAGTGATAGGAGTGTCCTCAACGTCTGTCCTACATGACCAGTGATAGGTGTGTCCACATTGTCTGTCCTACATGACCAGTGATTGATGTGTCCACATCGTCTGTCCTACATGACCAGTGATTGATGTGTCCACATCGTCTGTCCTACATGACCAGTGATAGGTGTGTCCACATCGTCTGTCCTACATGACCAGTGATTGATGTGTCCACATCGTCTGTCCTACATGACCAGTGATTGATGTGTCCACATCGTCTGTCCTACATGACCAGTGATAGGAGTGTCCACATTGTCTGTCCTACATGACCAGTGATAGGAGTGTCCACAACGTCTGTCCTACATGACCAGTGATTGATGTGTCCACATCGTCTGTCCTACATGACCAGTGATTGATGTGTCCACATCGTCTGTCCTTCATGACCAGTGATAGGAGTGTCCACATCGTCTGTCCTACATGACCAGTGATAGGAGTGTCCACATCGTCTGTCCTACATGACCAGTGATAGGTGTGTCCACATTGTCTGTCCTACATGACCAGTGATAGGAGTGTCCACATTGTCTGTCCTACATGACCAGTGATAGGTATGTCCACATCGTCTGTCCTACATGACCAGTGATAGGTATGTCCACATCGTCTGTCCTACATGACCAGTGATAGGTGTGTCCACATCGTCTGTCCTACATGACCAGTGATAGGAGTGTCCACATCGTCTGTCCTATATGACCAGTGATAGGAGTGTCCACATCGTCTGTCCTACATGACCAGTGATAGGAGTGTCCACAACGTCTGTCCTACATGACCAGTGATAGGTATGTCCACATCGTCTGTCCTACATGACCACTGATAGGTATGTCCACATCGTCTGTCCTACATGACCAGTGATAGATGTGTCCACATCGTCTGTCCTACATGACCAGTGATAGGAGTGTCCACATCGTCTGTCCTACATGACCAGTGATAGGTGTGTCCACATTGTCTGTCCTACATGACCAGTGATAGGAGTGTCCACATTGTCTGTCCTACATGACCAGTGATAGGTATGTCCACATCGTCTGTCCTACATGACCAGTGATAGGTATGTCCACATCGTCTGTCCTACATGACCAGTGAAAGGAGTGTCCACATCGTCTGTCCTATATGACCAGTGATAGGAGTGTCCACATCGTCTGTCCTACATGACCAGTGATAGTTGTGTCCACATCGTCTGTCCTATATGACCAGTGATAGGAGTGTCCACATCGTCTGTCCTACATGACCAGTGATAGGTGTGTCCACATCGTCTGTCCTACATGACCAGTGATAGGTGTGTCCACATCGTCTGTCCTACATGACCAGTGATAGGTGTGTCCACATCGTCTGTCCTACATGACCAGTGATAGGAGTTTCCACATCGTCTGTCCTACATGACCAGTGATAGGAGTGTCCTCAATGTCTGTCCTACATGACCAGTGATAGGTGTGTCCAAAACGTCTGTCCTACATGACCAGTGATAGGAGTGTCCTCAACGTCTGTCCTACATGACCAGTGATAGGTGTGTCCACATTGTCTGTCCTACATGACCAGTGATTGATGTGTCCACATCGTCTGTCCTACATGACCAGTGATTGATGTGTCCACATCGTCTGTCCTACATGACCAGTGATAGGTGTGTCCACATCGTCTGTCCTACATGACCAGTGATTGATGTGTCCACATCGTCTGTCCTACATGACCAGTGATTGATGTGTCCACATCGTCTGTCCTACATGACCAGTGATAGGAGTGTCCACATTGTCTGTCCTACATGACCAGTGATAGGAGTGTCCACAACGTCTGTCCTACATGACCAGTGATTGATGTGTCCACATCGTCTGTCCTACATGACCAGTGATTGATGTGTCCACATCGTCTGTCCTTCATGACCAGTGATAGGAGTGTCCACATCGTCTGTCCTACATGACCAGTGATAGGAGTGTCCACATCGTCTGTCCTACATGACCAGTGATAGGTGTGTCCACATTGTCTGTCCTACATGACCAGTGATAGGAGTGTCCACATTGTCTGTCCTACATGACCAGTGATAGGTATGTCCACATCGTCTGTCCTACATGACCAGTGATAGGTATGTCCACATCGTCTGTCCTACATGACCAGTGATAGGTGTGTCCACATCGTCTGTCCTACATGACCAGTGATAGGAGTGTCCACATCGTCTGTCCTATATGACCAGTGATAGGAGTGTCCACATCGTCTGTCCTACATGACCAGTGATAGGAGTGTCCACAACGTCTGTCCTACATGACCAGTGATAGGTATGTCCACATCGTCTGTCCTACATGACCACTGATAGGTATGTCCACATCGTCTGTCCTACATGACCAGTGATAGATGTGTCCACATCGTCTGTCCTACATGACCAGTGATAGGAGTGTCCACATCGTCTGTCCTACATGACCAGTGATAGGTGTGTCCACATTGTCTGTCCTACATGACCAGTGATAGGAGTGTCCACATTGTCTGTCCTACATGACCAGTGATAGGTATGTCCACATCGTCTGTCCTACATGACCAGTGATAGGAGTGTCCACATCGTCTGTCCTACATGACCAGTGATAGGTGTGTCCACATCGTCTGTCCTACATGACCAGTGATAGGTGTGTCCACATCGTCTGTCCTACATGACCAGTGATAGGTGTGTCCACATCGTCTGTCCTACATGACCAGTGATAGGCTACGTACAAAGCCCTGAGAGGAAAAAAACATCATTCACAATCGCTTTTTTTCAAATTCAAATGCTTTTCGCTCTGGGTTGAGGAACAAAGTCTCCATTATTTTCTCTCGTACATTCACAAATAAAACCTTTTATTGTGTTTATTAACTCAAGATTCAGGATGAATAAAATGTCCAATAATAATAAGTAAATAAACGTAATAGTCAGATATTTTATTTAGATAAGTTCAGTCTTTATTTGAACAGACAATGTACAAAAATATTAAGCTCGGACCAGATGTAGCTAAAAAGCGAATTTCTCGGTTTCCTGTGTTCAGTGCAGCGCCCGCCTCGAGCCGCACGAGTGTTGAGTACAGCGCCCGCCTCGAGCCGCACGAGTGTTGAGTACAGCGCCCGCCTCGAGCCGCACGAGTGTTGAGTACAGCGCCCGCCTCGTGCCGCACGAGTGTTGAGTACAGCGCCCGCCTCGAGCCGCACGAGTGTTCAGTGCAACTCCCGCCTCGAGCCGCACAAGTGTTCAGTGCAGCGCCCGCCTCGAGCCGCACGAGTGTTGAGTACAGCGCCCGCCTCGAGTCGCACGAGTGTTGAGTACAGCGCCCGCCTCGAGCCGCACGAGTGTTGAGTACAGCGCCCGCCTCGAGCCGCACAAGTGTTCAGTGCAGCGCCCGCCTCAAGCCGCACGAGTGTTCAGTGCAACTCCCGCCTCGAGCCGCACAAGTGTTCAGTGCAGCGCCCGCCTCGAGCCGCACGAGTGTTGAGTACAGCGCCCGCCTCGAGTCGCACGAGTGTTGAGTACAGCGCCCGCCTCGAGCCGCACGAGTGTTGAGTACAGCGCCCGCCTCGAGCCGCACGAGTGTTCAGTGCAGCGCCCGCCTCGAGCCGCACGAGTGTTGAGTACAGCGCCCGCCTCGAGCCGCACGAGTGTTCAGTGCAACTCCCGCCTCGCGCCCGCCTCGAGCCGCACGAGTGTTCAGTGCAACTCCCGCCTCGAGCCGCACAAGTGTTCAGTGCAGCGCCCGCCTCAAGCCGCACGAGTGTTCAGTGCAACTCCCGCCTCGCGCCCGCCTCGAGCCGCACGAGTGTTCAGTGCAACTCCCGCCTCGAGCCGCACAAGTGTTCAGTGCAGCGCCCGCCTCAAGCCGCACGAGTGTTCAGTGCAACTCCCGCCTCGCGCCCGCCTCGAGCCGCACAAGTGTTCAGTGCAGCGCCCGCCTCAAGCCGCACGAGTGTTCAGTGCAACTCCCGCCTCGCGCCGCACGAGTGTTGAGTACAGCGCCCGCCTCGAGCCGCACAAGTGTTCAGTGCAGCGCCCGCCTCGAGCCGCACGAGTGTTGAGTACAGCGCCCGCCTCGTGCCGCACGAGTGTTGAGTACAGCGCCCGCCTCGAGCCGCACGAGTGTTCAGTGCAACTCCCGCCTCGAGCCGCACAAGTGTTCAGTGCAGCGCCCGCCTCGAGCCGCACGAGTGTTGAGTACAGCGCCCGCCTCGAGTCGCACGAGTGTTGAGTACAGCGCCCGCCTCGAGCCGCACGAGTGTTGAGTACAGCGCCCGCCTCGAGCCGCACAAGTGTTCAGTGCAGCGCCCGCCTCAAGCCGCACGAGTGTTCAGTGCAACTCCCGCCTCGAGCCGCACAAGTGTTCAGTGCAGCGCCCGCCTCGAGCCGCACGAGTGTTGAGTACAGCGCCCGCCTCGAGTCGCACGAGTGTTGAGTACAGCGCCCGCCTCGAGCCGCACGAGTGTTGAGTACAGCGCCCGCCTCGAGCCGCACGAGTGTTCAGTGCAGCGCCCGCCTCGAGCCGCACGAGTGTTGAGTACAGCGCCCGCCTCGAGCCGCACGAGTGTTCAGTGCAACTCCCGCCTCGCGCCCGCCTCGAGCCGCACGAGTGTTCAGTGCAACTCCCGCCTCGAGCCGCACAAGTGTTCAGTGCAGCGCCCGCCTCAAGCCGCACGAGTGTTCAGTGCAACTCCCGCCTCGCGCCCGCCTCGAGCCGCACGAGTGTTCAGTGCAACTCCCGCCTCGAGCCGCACAAGTGTTCAGTGCAGCGCCCGCCTCAAGCCGCACGAGTGTTCAGTGCAACTCCCGCCTCGCGCCCGCCTCGAGCCGCACAAGTGTTCAGTGCAGCGCCCGCCTCAAGCCGCACGAGTGTTCAGTGCAACTCCCGCCTCGCGCCGCACGAGTGTTGAGTACAGCGCCCGCCTCGAGCCGCACAAGTGTTCAGTGCAGCGCCCGCCTCGAGCCGCACGAGTGTTGAGTACAGCGCCCGCCTCGCGCCGCACGAGTGTTGAGTACTCAACACAAGTGTGTCCAGAGCCCCTCACAAAGCACGGAAAAACGAAAATCATAAAGAAAAAAATGAAATGTTCTTGAACAGATTGATCAGTTCAAATGTTCAGTAATAATCATGAGTTCAGATTGATCAGTTCAAATGTTCAGTAATAATCATGAGTTCAGATTGATCAGTTCAAATGTTCAGTAATAATCATGAGTTCAGATTGATCAGTTCAAATGTTCAGTAATAATCATGCTCGTTGCTCGTGTCAGACTCACCTGATCTGGAGTCGCTCTGAACCTGATGCTCTTTTATAAAACCCGCTCTCGGCCCCAGGGACACGTCCTGTGTTTTATTACAATCAGACTCATATTCACCGAGAAATGAGTCTTAATTAGTCCAGCAGCGCAGTGCGGACTGCGGCCCGGGCCCGGGGCCCGAGGCCCGGGGCCTCCGGGGCCCGAGGCCTCCGGGGCCCGAGGCCCAGGGCGCAGAGCGGACCAAAATCCAGAGCTACGTGTGACCATGGACGTGACGGAGTCGCAGAAGAAGCCGTAGACCAGACGACGGTTGATTTCCCGATGTGGCAGTGGCACAGACTGGGCATGAGAGTCCTGAGCCAATGTTGGCCACCAGAGTCTCTGGTGCGAGCCACTCCCGGGTGGCACCACTCCAGGACACGGGGTCTGAGGCTCAAGGGCACAAAAAGACGGTTGGGGGGACATTTGTCGGGGACCTCATTCTGTAGCAGATGCTGTTTCACCTCCTCCTCCACAGGCCACGTCAATGCTCTGACCAAGCATCAAGTCACTGACCACCACCTGATCTCTAACGCTGTAGAGCACGATGTCACTGACCACCACCTGATCTCTAACACTGTAGAGCACGATGTCACTGACCACCACCTGATCTCTAACGCTGTAGAGCACGATGTCACTGACCACCACCTGATCTCTAACACTGTAGAGCACGATGTCACTGACCACCACCTGATCTCTAACACTGTAGAGCACGATGTCACTGACCACCACCTGATCTCTAACACTGTAGAGCACGATGTCACTGACCACCACCTGATCTCTAACACTGTAGAGCACGATGTCACTGACCACCACCTGATCTCTAACACTGTAGAGCACGATGTCACTGACCACCACCTGATCTCTAACACTGTAGAGCACGATGTCACTGACCACCACCTGATCTCTAACGCTGTAGAGCACGATGTCACTGACCACCACCTGATCTCTAACACTGTAGAGCACGATGTCACTGACCACCACCTGATCTCTAACGCTGTAGAGCACGATGTCACTGACCACCACCTGATCTCTAACGCTGTAGAGCACGATGTCACTGACCACCACCTGATCTCTAACGCTGTAGAGCACGATGTCACTGACCACCACCTGATCTCTAACACTGTAGAGCACGATGTCACTGACCACCACCTGATCTCTAACACTGTAGAGCACGATGTCACTGACCACCACCTGATCTCTAACACTGTAGAGCACGATGTCACTGACCACCACCTGATCTCTAACACTGTAGAGCACGATGTCACTGACCACCACCTGATCTCTAACACTGTAGAGCACGATGTCACTGACCACCACCTGATCTCTAACACTGTAGAGCACGATGTCACTGACCACCACCTGATCTCTAACACTGTAGAGCACGATGTCACTGACCACCACCTGATCTCTAACGCTGTAGAGCACGATGTCACTGACCACCACCTGATCTCTAACGCTGTAGAGCACGATGTCACTGACCACCACCTGATCTCTAACGCTGTAGAGCACGATGTCACTGACCACCACCTGATCTCTAACACTGTAGAGCACGATGTCACTGACCACCACCTGATCTCTAACGCTGTAGAGCACGATGTCACTGACCACCACCTGATCTCTAACACTGTAGAGCACGATGTCACTGACCACCACCTGATCTCTAACACTGTAGAGCACGATGTCACTGACCACCACCTGATCTCTAACGCTGTAGAGCACGATGTCACTGACCACCACCTGATCTCTAACGCTGTAGAGCACGATGTCACTGACCACCACCTGATCTCTAACGCTGTAGAGCACGATGTCACTGACCACCACCTGATCTCTAACACTGTAGAGCACGATGTCACTGACCACCACCTGATCTCTAACACTGTAGAGCACGATGTCACTGACCACCACCTGATCTCTAACACTGTAGAGCACGATGTCACTGACCACCACCTGATCTCTAACGCTGTAGAGCACGATGTCACTGACCACCACCTGATCTCTAACGCTGTAGAGCACGATGTCACTGACCACCACCTGATCTCTAACGCTGTAGAGCACGATGTCACTGACCACCACCTGATCTCTAACGCTGTAGAGCACGATGTCACTGACCACCACCTGATCTCTAACACTGTAGAGCACGATGTCACTGACCACCACCTGATCTCTAACACTGTAGAGCACGATGTCACTGACCACCACCTGATCTCTAACGCTGTAGAGCACGATGTCACTGACCACCACCTGATCTCTAACACTGTAGAGCACGATGTCACTGACCACCACCTGATCTCTAACACTGTAGAGCACGATGTCACTGACCACCACCTGATCTCTAACACTGTAGAGCACGATGTCACTGACCACCACCTGATCTCTAACACTGTAGAGCACGATGTCACTGACCACCACCTGATCTCTAACGCTGTAGAGCACGATGTCACTGACCACCACCTGATCTCTAACGCTGTAGAGCACGATGTCACTGACCACCACCTGATCTCTAACACTGTAGAGCACGATGTCACTGACCACCACCTGATCTCTAACACTGTAGAGCACGATGTCACTGACCACCACCTGATCTCTAACACTGTAGAGCACGATGTCACTGACCACCACCTGATCTCTAACACTGTAGAGCACGATGTCACTGACCACCACCTGATCTCTAACACTGTAGAGCACGATGTCACTGACCACCACCTGATCTCTAACACTGTAGAGCACGATGTCACTGACCACCACCTGATCTCTAACGCTGTAGAGCACGATGTCACTGACCACCACCTGATCTCTAACGCTGTAGAGCACGATGTCACTGACCACCACCTGATCTCTAACACTGTAGAGCACGATGTCACTGACCACCACCTGATCTCTAACACTGTAGAGCACGATGTCACTGACCACCACCTGATCTCTAACGCTGTAGAGCACGATGTCACTGACCACCACCTGATCTCTAACGCTGTAGAGCACGATGTCACTGACCACCACCTGATCTCTAACGCTGTAGAGCACGATGTCACTGACCACCACCTGATCTCTAACACTGTAGAGCACGATGTCACTGACCACCACCTGATCTCTAACACTGTAGAGCACGATGTCACTGACCACCACCTGATCTCTAACGCTGTAGAGCACGATGTCACTGACCACCACCTGATCTCTAACGCTGTAGAGCACGATGTCACTGACCACCACCTGATCTCTAACGCTGTAGAGCACGATGTCACTGACCACCACCTGATCTCTAACGCTGTAGAGCACGATGTCACTGACCACCACCTGATCTCTAACACTGTAGAGCACGATGTCACTGACCACCACCTGATCTCTAACACTGTAGAGCACGATGTCACTGACCACCACCTGATCTCTAACACTGTAGAGCACGATGTCACTGACCACCACCTGATCTCTAACGCTGTAGAGCACGATGTCACTGACCACCACCTGATCTCTAACGCTGTAGAGCACGATGTCACTGACCACCACCTGATCTCTAACGCTGTAGAGCACGATGTCACTGACCACCACCTGATCTCTAACACTGTAGAGCACGATGTCACTGACCACCACCTGATCTCTAACACTGTAGAGCACGATGTCACTGACCACCACCTGATCTCTAACACTGTAGAGCACGATGTCACTGACCACCACCTGATCTCTAACACTGTAGAGCACGATGTCACTGACCACCACCTGATCTCTAACGCTGTAGAGCACGATGTCACTGACCACCACCTGATCTCTAACGCTGTAGAGCACGATGTCACTGACCACCACCTGATCTCTAACGCTGTAGAGCACGATGTCACTGACCACCACCTGATCTCTAACGCTGTAGAGCACGATGTCACTGACCACCACCTGATCTCTAACACTGTAGAGCACGATGTCACTGACCACCACCTGATCTCTAACGCTGTAGAGCACGATGTCACTGACCACCACCTGATCTCTAACGCTGTAGAGCACGATGTCACTGACCACCACCTGATCTCTAACACTGTAGAGCACGATGTCACTGACCACCACCTGATCTCTAACGCTGTAGAGCACGATGTCACTGACCACCACCTGATCTCTAACGCTGTAGAGCACGATGTCACTGACCACCACCTGATCTCTAACGCTGTAGAGCACGATGTCACTGACCACCACCTGATCTCTAACGCTGTAGAGCACGATGTCACTGACCACCACCTGATCTCTAACACTGTAGAGCACGATGTCACTGACCACCACCTGATCTCTAACGCTGTAGAGCACGATGTCACTGACCACCACCTGATCTCTAACGCTGTAGAGCACGATGTCACTGACCACCACCTGATCTCTAACACTGTAGAGCACGATGTCACTGACCACCACCTGATCTCTAACGCTGTAGAGCACGATGTCACTGACCACCACCTGATCTCTAACGCTGTAGAGCACGATGTCACTGACCACCACCTGATCTCTAACGCTGTAGAGCACGATGTCACTGACCACCACCTGATCTCTAACACTGTAGAGCACGATGTCACTGACCACCACCTGATCTCTAACACTGTAGAGCACGATGTCACTGACCACCACCTGATCTCTAACGCTGTAGAGCACGATGTCACTGACCACCACCTGATCTCTAACACTGTAGAGCACGATGTCACTGACCACCACCTGATCTCTAACGCTGTAGAGCACGATGTCACTGACCACCACCTGATCTCTAACGCTGTAGAGCACGATGTCACTGACCACCACCTGATCTCTAACACTGTAGAGCACGATGTCACTGACCACCACCTGATCTCTAACGCTGTAGAGCACGATGTCACTGACCACCACCTGATCTCTAACGCTGTAGAGCACGATGTCACTGACCACCACCTGATCTCTAACACTGTAGAGCACGATGTCACTGACCACCACCTGATCTCTAACACTGTAGAGCACGATGTCACTGACCACCACCTGATCTCTAACGCTGTAGAGCACGATGTCACTGACCACCACCTGATCTCTAACACTGTAGAGCACGATGTCACTGACCACCACCTGATCTCTAACGCTGTAGAGCACGATGTCACTGACCACCACCTGATCTCTAACGCTGTAGAGCACGATGTCACTGACCACCACCTGATCTCTAACGCTGTAGAGCACGATGTCACTGACCACCACCTGATCTCTAACACTGTAGAGCACGATGTCACTGACCACCACCTGATCTCTAACACTGTAGAGCACGATGTCACTGACCACCACCTGATCTCTAACGCTGTAGAGCACGATGTCACTGACCACCACCTGATCTCTAACACTGTAGAGCACGATGTCACTGACCACCACCTGATCTCTAACACTGTAGAGCACGATGTCACTGACCACCACCTGATCTCTAACGCTGTAGAGCACGATGTCACTGACCACCACCTGATCTCTAACGCTGTAGAGCACGATGTCACTGACCACCACCTGATCTCTAACGCTGTAGAGCACGATGTCACTGACCACCACCTGATCTCTAACACTGTAGAGCACGATGTCACTGACCACCACCTGATCTCTAACGCTGTAGAGCACGATGTCACTGACCACCACCTGATCTCTAACACTGTAGAGCACGATGTCACTGACCACCACCTGATCTCTAACACTGTAGAGCACGATGTCACTGACCACCACCTGATCTCTAACGCTGTAGAGCACGATGTCACTGACCACCACCTGATCTCTAACGCTGTAGAGCACGATGTCACTGACCACCACCTGATCTCTAACGCTGTAGAGCACGATGTCACTGACCACCACCTGATCTCTAACACTGTAGAGCACGATGTCACTGACCACCACCTGATCTCTAACACTGTAGAGCACGATGTCACTGACCACCACCTGATCTCTAACGCTGTAGAGCACGATGTCACTGACCACCACCTGATCTCTAACGCTGTAGAGCACGATGTCACTGACCACCACCTGATCTCTAACACTGTAGAGCACGATGTCACTGACCACCACCTGATCTCTAACACTGTAGAGCACGATGTCACTGACCACCACCTGATCTCTAACACTGTAGAGCACGATGTCACTGACCACCACCTGATCTCTAACACTGTAGAGCACGATGTCACTGACCACCACCTGATCTCTAACGCTGTAGAGCACGATGTCACTGACCACCACCTGATCTCTAACGCTGTAGAGCACGATGTCACTGACCACCACCTGATCTCTAACGCTGTAGAGCACGATGTCACTGACCACCACCTGATCTCTAACACTGTAGAGCACGATGTCACTGACCACCACCTGATCTCTAACGCTGTAGAGCACGATGTCACTGACCACCACCTGATCTCTAACGCTGTAGAGCACGATGTCACTGACCACCACCTGATCTCTAACACTGTAGAGCACGATGTCACTGACCACCACCTGATCTCTAACACTGTAGAGCACGATGTCACTGACCACCACCTGATCTCTAACACTGTAGAGCACGATGTCACTGACCACCACCTGATCTCTAACACTGTAGAGCACGATGTCACTGACCACCACCTGATCTCTAACACTGTAGAGCACGATGTCACTGACCACCACCTGATCTCTAACGCTGTAGAGCACGATGTCACTGACCACCACCTGATCTCTAACGCTGTAGAGCACGATGTCACTGACCACCACCTGATCTCTAACGCTGTAGAGCACGATGTCACTGACCACCACCTGATCTCTAACGCTGTAGAGCACGATGTCACTGACCACCACCTGATCTCTAACGCTGTAGAGCACGATGTCACTGACCACCACCTGATCTCTAACACTGTAGAGCACGATGTCACTGACCACCACCTGATCTCTAACGCTGTAGAGCACGATGTCACTGACCACCACCTGATCTCTAACACTGTAGAGCACGATGTCACTGACCACCACCTGATCTCTAACGCTGTAGAGCACGATGTCACTGACCACCACCTGATCTCTAACGCTGTAGAGCACGATGTCACTGACCACCACCTGATCTCTAACGCTGTAGACCAGGGGTCCCTAACCTTTTTTGCACCACGGACCGGAATAATGTAGGTTTTATTTTCACGGACCGGTGTGCCAGTTTATGTCGCGGTCAGGTTAACTTGCGCGGAAGTGGGCGGGGCTTAGGCTTCCATTCGATTCAGCTCGGAAGGCGAAATGTTGAAGTTTGTACATTATTAAGTGTTCCACACCAAAAGACCCAACTATGAGTAACATAAGGGACAGTTCCACGTGTCCTCACTGTTCTTCTGACTGACGCTCATCACAGAAATATGGCAAAAATAAGTCCATAGAAATTACAACTCACCACAGGCTGTAGGAGCCCTGCACGTGTTTCTGTGCATGAGGTGGTCCCATCAGGACTGATGGTGAACAATGACACCCGCAGTGTGTTTTAGCCCAGTCTGATCCGGAGATTTGTCTTGTTGCCGTCACGGCGCGGGACGTAGACTCTTGTAAAAGTAAAAACAGGTGATCACGTGGCAGTTGCAGAATGTTGGTCCAGGAGACGTGTCCAAAACCCCCACTGGCCCCTCGTCTGCTCCTCGTCTGCTCCTCGTCTGCTCCTCGTCTGCTCCTCGTGTATTATTATACATGTATCATGTATTATACATGTATTATACATGTATAATACATGATACATGTATAATACATGATACATGTATAATACATGTATTATACATGTATCATGTATAATACATGTATTATACATGTAGTATACATGTATAATACATGATACATGTATAATACATGTATTATACATGTATTATACATGTATTATACATGTATCATGTATTATACATGTATCATGTATTATACATGTATAATACATGTATTATACATGTATTATACATGTATTATACATGTATCATGTATTATACATGTATACTACATGTATTATACATGTATAATACATGTATTATACATGTATTATACATGTATAATACATGTATAATTCTACATCTCATGAACATTCGGGCTCTATCTTTCCCCACAGTTTCACCTGATGAACCCTCAACATCAAACCTGAGGCCAGTGTCCTGACGGCTCACAGACAGGGGGCGCTGGAGAGCACACAGCACAGAGAGCCATTCTGGCCCCCCTGCACTGTCCTATTTCAATAAACACATAAGAAGAGAGTGGCCCCTGAGAGGTTCTGGCTCCCAAAGCGGCTCCTGAGAGGTTCTGGCTCCCAGAGCGGTCTGGCTCTTGGGCTCCAGGTGGACTTCAGCTCAGGGGGAGGAGCTCCACAGCACAGCCAGATGATTGGACGAGAGAGAACTCAGACTCAGGCCAAAACAAGAGGAAAAAAGCAGAAACACAAAAGTTTATATGTGGAACATTAACAACACAAAACTAGCAAAGCATGTTAGCAACACAAAGCTAGCAAAGCATGTTAGCAACACAAAATTAGCAAAGCACGTTAGCAACACAAAGCTAGCAAAGCACGTTAGCAACACAAAGCTAGCAAAGCACGTTAGCAACACAAAGCTAGCAAAGCACGTTAGCAACACAAAGCTAGCAAAGCACGTTAGCAACACAAAATTAGCAAAGCACGTTAGCAACACAAAGCTAGCAAAGCACGTTAGCAACACAAAGCTAGCAAAGCACGTTAGCAACAGCTGTTTCCTGTTTATGGCACTCGCTTTGTCAAGAGCCACAATCTGATATTTCCAGGTCATAAAGCGTCTGACATTAGCATTAGCATTAGCATTAGCATTAGCATGACATAAAGCGAGGTTCAAACGCGGCGTAGAGGCTTTGAGAGAAGTCAAAGAAATGAGGCAAAACTGTTCCTGTGCACGCTCGCTTTAGCCACGCCCCTCACACATGCAAGCTTTAGCCACGCCCCTCACACATGCAAGCTTTAGCCACGCCCCTCACACATGCAAGCTTTAGCCACGCCCCTCACACATGCAAGCTTTAGCCACGCCCCTCACACATGCAAGCTTTAGCCACGCCCCTCACACATGCAAGCTTTAGCCACGCCCCTCACACATGCAAGCTTTAGCCACGCCCCTCACACATGCAAGCTTTAGCCACGCCCCTCACACATGCAAGCTTTAGCCCCGCCCCTCACACATGCAAGCTTTAGCCCCGCCCCTCACACACACTGGAATAACTCAGATCGACCTCGAGTTTAATAAGTGTAATAAGTGTAATAAGTGTAATAAGTTTAATAAGTTTAATAAGTGTAATAAGTGTAATAAGTGTAATAAGTGTAATAAGTGTAATAAGTGTAATAAGTGTAATAAGTTTAATAAGTTTAATAAGTGTAATAAGTGTAATAAGTGTAATAAGTGTAATAAGTGTAATAAGTGTAATAAGTGTAATAAGTTTAATAAGTTTAATAAGTGTAATAAGTGTAATAAGTGTAATAAGTGTAATAAGTGTAATAAGTGTAATAAGTGTAATAAGTTTAATAAGTGTAATAAGTTTAATAAGTGTAATAAGTGTAATAAGTGTAATAAGTTTAATAAGTTTAGTGAGTTTAATAAGTGAAATAAGTGTAATAAGTGTAATAAGTGTAATAAGTGTAATAAGTGTAATAAGTGTAATAAGTTTAATAAGTTTAATAAGTGTAATAAGTTTAATAAGTTGAATAAGTGTAATAAGTGTAACAAGTTGAATAAGTGTAATAAGTGTAATAAGTGTAATAAGTGTAATAAGTGTAATAAGTGTAATAAGCGTAATAAGTTTAATAAGTTTAGTGAGTTTAATAAGTGTAATAAGTGTAATAAGTGTAATAAGTGTAATAAGTGTAATAAGTGTAACAAGTTGAATAAGTGTAATAAGTGTAATAAGTGTAATAAGTTTAATAAGTTTAGTGAGTTTAATAAGTGTAATAAGTGTAATAAGTGTAATAAGTGTAATAAGTGTAATAAGTGTAATAAGTTTAATAAGTGTAATAAGTGTAATAAGTGTAATAAGTGTAATAAGTGTAATAAGTGTAATAAGTTTAATAAGTGTAATAAGTGTAATAAGTGTAATAAGTGTAATAAGTGTAATAAGTTTAGTGAGTTTAATAAGTGTAATAAGTGTAATAAGTGTAATAAGTTTAATAAGTTTAGTGAGTTTAATAAGTGTAATAAGTGTAATAAGTGTAATAAGTGTAATAAGTGTAATAAGTGTAATAAGTGTAATAAGTTTAATAAGTGTAATAAGTGTAATAAGTGTAATAAGTTTAATAAGTTGAATAAGTTGAATAAGTGTAATAAGTGTAATAAGTGTAATAAGTTGAATAAGTGTAATAAGTGTAATAAGTGTAATAAGTTGAATAAGTGTAATAAGTTTAATAAGTGTAATAAGTGTAATAAGTTGAATAAGTTGAATAAGTGTAATAAGTTTAGTGATAGCTTGTATTTTATGTTCAATAAGGTGAAAATGTTAGTTCTGCTTCAGAAAGTATCACTCACATTATGGTTGAGTTTAGTGGCATTTATGTCACATTTATGTCACATTTTTGTCACATTTATGTCACATTTTTGTCACATTTTTGTCACATTTTTGTCACATTTTTGTCACATTTTTCTGCCTTCGCAGGTTTCGTAGCCTGATCTTTTTGTGATTGGCTAAGATTGGCCTCATTATCATAAAGTATCTTTCAGTTGCATTTTTGTTGGTTTTAGTCACTTCAAAACGCAACAGAAACGTGACTAAAAGCAATTTAGTCGCTTTTAGTCACGTTTTAGTCGGTTATTGTTGCACTGTTTCTGTTTTTAGTCACTTTTTCATTTTTGTCGCTTTTGGCCCTGAAAACGATTAGAGTTCAGAAGCTCGATTGCCGCGGGGGTGAGAGAGCGCCACCCAGAGGACATTCAGGTGAACTGCAGCTGCAGGACCAGGTGAGGCCTGAAGCTTTTCTTATACTTATCTGATCAAGTTAAGGTTCCTGTTTCCATGACAACATGGGCAGGAGAACTAGGGGCTCCTCTGACAGGACCTGCTCTGACAGGACCTACTCTGACAGGACCTGCTCTGACAGGACCTGCTGTGACAGGACCTGCTCTGACAGGACCTGCTGTGACAGGACCTGCTGTGACAGGACCTGCTCTGACAGGACCTGCTCTGACAGGACCTACTCTGACAGGACCTGCTCTGACAGGACCTGCTGTGACAGGACCTGCTGTGACAGGACCTGCTCTGACAGGACCTGCTGTGACAGGACCTGCTCTGACAGGACCTGCTCTGACAGGAGCTCTGACAGGACCTGCTCTGACAGGACCTGCTCTGACAGGACCTGCTCTGACAGGACCTGCTCTGACAGGACCTGCTGTGACAGGACCTGCTCTGACAGGACCTGCTCTGACAGGACCTGCTCTGACAGGACCTGCTGTGACAGGACCTGCTGTGACAGGACCTGCTCTGACAGGACCTGCTGTGACAGGACCTGCTGTGACAGGACCTGCTCTGACAGGAGCTCTGACAGGACCTGCTCTGACAGGACCTGCTCTGACAGGACCTGCTCTGACAGGACCTGCTGTGACAGGACCTGCTGTGACAGGACCTGCTGTGACAGGACCTGCTCTGACAGGACCTGCTCTGACAGGACCTGCTCTGACAGGACCTGCTGTGACAGGACCTGCTGTGACAGGACCTGCTGTGACAGGACCTGCTCTGACAGGACCTGCTGTGACAGGACCTGCTCTGACAGGACCTGCTGTGACAGGACCTGCTCTGACAGGACCTGCTGTGACAGGACCTGCTCTGACAGGACCTGCTCTGACAGGACCTGCTGTGACAGGACCTGCTCTGACAGGACCTGCTGTGACAGGACCTGCTGTGACAGGACCTGCTGTGACAGGACCTGCTGTGACAGGACCTGCTCTGACAGGACCTGCTGTGACAGGACCTGCTGTGACAGGACCTGCTCTGACAGGACCTGCTGTGACAGGACCTGCTGTGACAGGACCTGCTCTGACAGGACCTGCTCTGACAGGACCTGCTGTGACAGGACCTGCTCTGACAGGACCTGCTCTGACAGGACCTGCTCTGACAGGACCTGCTCTGACAGGACCTGCTGTGACAGGACCTGCTCTGACAGGACCTGCTCTGACAGGACCTGCTGTGACAGGACCTGCTCTGACAGGACCTGCTCTGACAGGACCTGCTGTGACAGGACCTGCTCTGACAGGACCTGCTCTGACAGGACCTGCTGTGACAGGACCTGCTGTGACAGGACCTGCTGTGACAGGACCTGCTCTGACAGGACCTGCTGTGACAGGACCTGCTGTGACAGGACCTGCTCTGACAGGACCTGCTGTGACAGGACCTGCTGTGACAGGACCTGCTCTGACAGGACCTGCTCTGACAGGACCTGCTCTGACAGGACCTGCTGTGACAGGACCTGCTCTGACAGGACCTGCTGTGACAGGACCTGCTGTGACAGGACCTGCTCTGACAGGACCTGCTCTGACAGGACCTGCTCTGACAGGACCTGCTGTGACAGGACCTGCTGTGACAGGACCTGCTCTGACAGGACCTGCTCTGACAGGACCTGCTGTGACAGGACCTGCTGTGACAGGACCTGCTGTGACAGGACCTGCTGTGACAGGACCTGCTGTGACAGGACCTGCTCTGACAGGAGCTCTGACAGGACCTGCTCTGACAGGACCTACTCTGACAGGACCTGCTCTGACAGGACCTGCTCTGACAGGACCTGCTCTGACAGGACCTGCTCTGACAGGACCTGCTCTGACAGGACCTGCTGTGACAGGACCTGCTGTGACAGGACCTGCTCTGACAGGACCTGCTCTGACAGGACCTGCTGTGACAGGACCTGCTGTGACAGGACCTGCTGTGACAGGACCTGCTCTGACAGGAGCTCTGACAGGACCTGCTCTGACAGGACCTGCTCTGACAGGTGAAGGTGAATCTGTGTGAGACGTTTCAACAGCGTCACTTTGGGGATATTTCTTTAGCTTTACATTTTGTCTGAAAATCTTTTAATCTTTTAATACAAATGTGTTTCAAGCAAACTTCTATCAATGTTACAAGTTTGAAGTTTGTATTTGTCTCCACATTTGGAACATGTGAATCATAAGAACATAAACTTGTTGAATCTTGGGAAATAACTTTGGTCTGAAGAAACATCTAGAGAACGTCATCATTAGCTCCTCATTAAGCTGTTGTTCTGATCATTAGTGTCTGGAGACCGAGCTCTGGGACTGCACCAGGTCTAAACCGGGACTGAACCGGGACTGAACCGGGACTGGAGCCGGGACTGGAGCCGGGCCCCCGGGACCTGAAAGAGCCGGGCCCCCGGGACCTGAAAGAGCCGGGCCCCCAGGACCTGAAAGAGCAACTGTGTCAATAACAAAAACATGTGCCACGTGACGAGGACAAGAGTTTAGAGAGAAACATCTCAACAAAAGTTATACTTCATTACGAGTTATAACAAAGGTGAACAAGTGCGTTGCCATGGTAACCTGTACACATGCTTTCTTGCTCGCTCCAGCTTACTATCGCTGCTCTCCTGACTTATTTTGCTTTTTAATCAGTTTTTTGTCTTACAAACATTTTTGCTTATGACTTTTGCAAGTAAACCAAGGATTTTAAGAACATTTTTTACAGTTTTAACAACATATTTGACGCCAGCTACATGTCCAAAGAGTGATGTTTCCTCCCCCAAAGCGTGATATTTCCTCCCTCAAAGTGTGATGTTTCCTCCCCCAAAGCGTGATGTTTCCTCCCCCAAAGCGTGATGTTTCCTCCCTCAAAGTGTGATGTTTCCTCCCCCAAAGCATGATATGTCCCACCGGGAAGAGGCCCCGGGGAAGACCCAGGACACGCTAGAGAGACTATGTCTCTCGGCTGGCCTGGGAACGCCTCTGGATCCCCCCGGAGGAGTTGGAGGAAGTGTCTGGGGAGGCGGAAGTCTGGGGGTCCCTGCTCAGACTGCTGCCCCCGCGACCTGGCCCCGGTAAACTCCAACACGTGGCGTCTGAGCTGAGGGGCTATCAGCAAGCCCACACCAGCCCGCCGCCTCTCCCCTCCAGCCTATCCAGATGGATTTCATTGAGCTTAATCCATCAGAAGGCAAGAAATTCTGTCTGGTGTTTGCTGACGTCTGGTCATGTTATGTGTAAGCGTTTCCATGGAAACATGCCTCCAGCAACGCAGTGGTTAAAGCTCTGATCACAGAGATTGTACCAAGCTGGGGCCTGAAAAAATTTCAAGTGACAATGGCAGCCATTTTGTAGCCGAGGTGGTAGAGGAGGTGGTAGAGGAGGTGGTAGAGGAGGTGGTAGAGGAGGTGGTAGAGGAGGTGGTAGAGGAGGTGGGTCCATTTATGGGCATTTATCTCCATAAACATACTTCTTATCACCCAGAATCTTGTGGCTTTGCAGAACGATGCAACGGGACGATTAAAACATAACTGACCAAAATATGTGAGCAAACTGGACTCTCCTGGGTTAGGGGGATGCCACTTGCGTTGATGTACATGAGAATGTACAGGTAAGATGTAACATTTGAAATTATGTTTGCTCGCCCACTAGGCTTAGACTCACCGCCTCCATGAGATCTGCCCAATTCTTCCCTGTGTGATGACTCTATGTTAGCTTACTGTAAAGAATTGGATGCCCTGTTGTTCTCTATTCCTGCACAGGTAAAAGCCGCTCTCCCAAAGGCAGCAGAAGCTGTCCTTCACAACTTCTAACCAGGGGACTGGATCCTGATCAGAGAGCCAAGGAGCGAACACTTGAGGTCAATACGCTGGTTGGGGCCATTCCAAGTTCTCCTCATCACTGACACCGCAGTGAAAGTCACCCGAGCCCACCGATACAACTGAATGTGGCCTAATGTTCAAACAATGGCTGCATCATTCGGGATCTTCTTGATCAAGCTCTGGCCCAGCATGCATGCTGATTGTTTGAACATTGGCGCTAAAACCTAACCCCCCAGGGATCTGTCAGAGAGAGGAGAGAAGACCAACTCAGTTTCATCATCTCAGATCTTCAAGGAAGAAGGATCTCGGGAGAAAGGGCTCTTCTCTGGCCTAGCGATGCTAAGCTAACTTTTCTCTCATCTATAAAGAAGAATTGTGGGACTGTTTTTTGGGCGTGATTTAAACTGCAACATAAAAACTTAAGTCAAGAAACGTTTTTAAACTTGTCAAGTCTACAACAAAACTTGGATCCAGGACAGTCACTTCAGACCAGCCTCATCGGTGAATCAGAGCAACGTCCCTTTTTATCAGTGGAACGTCTCAGAGCCAAGGAGAACTCAGATCACTGAACCTGATGCAGTGCTTCTTTGGCCTGACACTGTCCTACCCGTGCCCCGCCCAGCGTGTGGACCGAGCTGCCACAGTGTCTCCCAGTGTGACCACTGAGTGACCCCTGGAGGCCACATGGACATGGATCACAGCTCCTGCTTCAGGTCGTATGAACCTTAGATTCAACATTAATTAACTCACATCTAGATAGATCTAGAACAGTCATGTCATTGTTAAATGCCTAATACAGGATGGTGCCCCACATAACCGACGGTCCCTCATCTGCCTGAAGAGTGGGTCCAGCTCCAGTCTCCTTGTGTCCGTCTGTCCGTCTGTGAGAGTCGGATCTCTCCTTCACTGGAACTCCTCCAGGTTTCTACGCTTTTTTCCCAAAGAGGTTTTTTTTGTAGTTTTTCCTGGCCGAGAAGGAGAGTCTAAGGACAGAGGACCCTGGGACATCGTCCCTCGCCACCACAGACATTGTCTGACTTCATCGCCACCACAGACATTGTTGATTCATTTCTCCCTGTGGCCCTCAGAGGCAACTGTTGTTGTGATTTTGGGCCTTACAAAAATAAATTGATTTGATTTGATTTGATAACTCTTACTCACATTCATGCAGTGTGTCATATTTGAAATCATGTTACTGCTGAGAAGTGCAAATACACACAGAAATAAATATGTTATATATTTTAATATGGTAATTAGTTTCGCCAATGGGCAAATGGGCAGAGGCAGAAAGAATGTCTATGATTAGAACAAAAACAGCCTTTAAAGTCCGTTCTTTCTGGTTCAGGGTGGTTTGACGGCCCTTTGCCTCCTGATGCACAGCAGCATGATCCTGTCGCGCACCTCTCGGATCTGCAGCCCGTAGATCAGCACATTAAGCGCTGGAGGAACTACGTGGAACAAGATGGACGCCATTTTCCTGCGTTCAGCGAGCGCGGGAAAGCGGTGCAGGATGACAATGATGCTGCCGGAGACCAACATGAGCAGGTACGAGGCCAGGTGCGACGCGCAGGTCTGCAGCGCACGTCGGTTCAAGCTGCCGCTGCGCCGGCTCAGACAGACCACAACGATGCGCACGTACGTGATGGCGACGCTGCCCACCGACGAGCTCAGCAGCACCACGGTGTAGAAGAGTCCGTACACGTTGTTCACCAGCACCGAGTCACACGACAGTTTGAAGAGCGACGCATTGTCACAAAACGGGTTTGAGACGACGCTCCGGCATCGTGACAGCCGCACCGACAGCAGGATCAGCACCAGAACCATAAGGAAGCAGACGCCCCACGCCGCCAGCGACAGTGACAGCACCATGCGCCCCGTCATGATCAGAGAGTACCTCAGCGGGTACACGATGGCCACGTAACGGTCAAATGCCATAGCCATGAGCACTGTGTGGACCGTACTGGCATGAAAGTGAGCGCAGAACGCCTGGAGAACGCAGAGTCCATACGTGATGTATCTGCGGAGAGGCGCAGGGGGCATCAGAGAGGCACAGGGGGCATCAGAGAGGCACATGGGCCATCAGAGAGGTGCAGGGGCCATCAGAGAGGCACATGGGCCATCAGATAGGCACAGGGGGCATCAGAGAGGTGCAGGGGCCATCAGAGAGGTGCAGGGGGCATCAGAGAGGCACAGGGGGCATCAGAGAGGCACAGGGGCCATCAGAGAGGCACAGGGGGCATCAGAGAGGCGCAGGGGGCATCAGAGAGGCACAGGGGCCATCAGAGAGGTGCAGGGGCCATCAGAGAGGTGCAGGGGGTATCAGAGAGGCACAGGGGCCATCAGAGAGGTGCAGGGGGTATCAGAGTGGTGCAGGGGGTATCAGAGAGGCACAGGGGCCATCAGAGAGGCACAGGGGCCATCAGAGAGGCACAGGGGCCATCAGAGAGGCACAGGGGGCATCAGAGAGGCACAGGGGGCATCAGAGAGGCACAGGGGGCATCAGAGAGGCGCAGGGGCCATCAGAGAGGCACAGGGGGCATCAGAGAGGCGCAGGGGGCATCAGAGAGGTGCAGGGGGCATCAGAGAGGCACAGGGGCCATCAGAGAGGTGCAGGGGGCATCAGAGAGGCACAGGGGGCCTCAGTGGTGCAGGGGGCATCAGAGAGGCACAAGGGGCCTCAGAGAGGCACAAGCCAAGATTTATTTGTCATATACAAGTTAAGACACAGTCTACTCTGCAAAGAAAAGTGTTACCTGGTGTCCTGGGGGGCCAGCAGGTCCTGCAGCAGTCTGGGGATGACGGTGGAGGCTCCGAACATGTCGTTGAGGCTCATGTTGCAGAAGAGCAGGTACATGGGTGTCCGAAGGGGGCGCTGTACGCAGATGAGCAGCATCAGGCTCACATTGGACACCAGGATGAAGATATAGAGCAGCAGCAGCACCACAAAGGTGGGCAGAGCAGAGCGAGGAGGAAGGGGCAGACCCTCCAGCAGAAGCACGTCCAGGGCCATCGTCAGGTTCTCCGGGTTCTCCATCTGCCACAGGAGCACAACCTCAAACACCCAGCTTCAGGTGCTCCTCGCCAGGACCAGGGCCAGGCTCGGACATGCACCTCGGCAGGACCAGGGCCAGGCTCTGACCTGCACCTCGCCAGGACCAGGGCCGGGCTCCGTCCTGCACCTCGCCAGGACCAGGGCCGGGCTCCGTCCTGCACCTCGCCAGGACCAGGGCCGGGCTCCGTCCTGCACCTCGCCAGGACCAGGGCCGGGCTCGGACCTGCACCTCGCCAGGACCAGGGCCGGGCTCCGACCTGCTCCTCGGCAGGACCAGGGCCGGGCTTGGACCTGCACCTCGGCAGGACCAGGGCCGGGCTCGGACCTGCTCCTCGGCAGGACCAGGGCCGGGCTCGGACCTGCTCCTCGGCAGGACCAGGGCCGGGCTCGGACCTGCTCCTCGGCAGGACCAGGGCCGGGCTCCGTCCTGCACCTCGCCAGGACCAGGGCCGGGCTCCGACCTGCACCTCGCCAGGACCAGGGCCGGGCTCGGACCTGCTCCTCGGCAGGACCAGGGCCGGGCTCGGACCTGCTCCTCGGCAGGACCAGGGCCGGGCTTGGATCCGGTCTTCGGCAGGACCAGGGCCGGGCTCGGACCTGCTCCTCGGCAGGACCAGGGCCGGGCTTGGACCTGCACCTCGGCAGGACCAGGGCCGGGCTCGGACCTGCTCCTCGGCAGGACCAGGGCCGGGCTCGGACCTGCTCCTCGGCAGGACCAGGGCCGGGCTCGGACCTGCTCCTCGGCAGGACCAGGGCCGGGCTCGGACCTGCACCTCGGCAGGACCAGGGCCGGGCTCGGACCTGCTCCTCGGCAGGACCAGGGCCGGGCTCCGACCTGCTCCTCGGCAGGACCAGGGCCGGGCTCCGACCTGCTCCTTGTTAGACATTGAACTGAACCTGACCAAATAGTGAACAAAAGATAAATAAATAACTAAAAAGGCGACAAAAGTGTATTTTCATAAGTGGGTGCAAATCCACTGCAAAGACTCGTATCGTCTGGACTCATTTTGACTCAATCTATTTTCATACAAATAAGAAATGCTCTTTTTGAGTTGAACTCATTCAGTTTTGACACAGAAAAGAAAAGAAAGAACAATCATTTCATGAAAGTGTTATTTATATGGCACATTTTCTTTCTCTCTTTTCTAATGTTTTGACTCATTTGAATGTTGTAAAACTTGTGCTTGAACTATTTGGAGCTATTTTTCTGCCGAGTGAGATTAGAATTGTGATTTATGTTTTGATATTCAGCTCAATATTCTCAGCACGTCCAGGAGGAGGCACAAAGATGTGCTTCAGAATAGGTTCGACTCTAAACTGCAGCGTGTGGAGGAAATGATGTGAACATCGCTGTGATCTGTTCAAAGTGCAGATTTTTATTTAATTGTAATTAATCTCGCAGGCTGAATGAAGTAATATTTATCTTAATTTTAGTGTATTCTTTTCTGTTCTAAAAGATGATTTATTCTTGTGATGAAATGTGACGCTTGTTCCATTGACAATCCTTCACTTGAAACAAGAGCAATAATCCTGACGCAAAACACTGATTAAAACGGATTAAAACGGATTAAAACTGATTCAATGACGATTAAAGACTTTCATAAATCCTGGTCAAACAAAATGAAGTTAAATGTGAAACAAATGTGAAATATAGTTATGAATCTAAAGTCTGATCACACACTTTCATTCTTATTTCACCCTTTTACATTTGCTGCTGTCGTGACATTTTTAGGACAATTCATATTTTCTTTTACTTTTGTAATAAAAAAGGACATGTTTACTATTTCAAATAACTAATTACAAATTACCCCGAGCCTCACCCGAGCCTCACCCGAGCTTCACCCGAGCTTCACCTGAGCCTCACCTGAGCCACACCTGAGCCTCACCCGAGCCTCACCCGAGCCTCACCCGAGCCTCACCCGAGCCTCACCTGAGCCTCACCTGAGCCTCACCTGAGCCTCACCCGAGCCTCACCTGAGCTTCACCTGAGCCTCACCTGAGCCTCACCTGAGCGTGAGGCTCAGGTGAGGCTCAGGTGAGGCTGAGCCTCACCCGAGCCTCACCTGAGCTTCACCTGAGCTTCACCTGAGCCTCACCTGAGCCACACCCGAGCCTCACCCGAGCCTCACCCGAGCCTCACCCGAGCCTCACCCGAGCCTCACCCGAGCTTCACCTGAGCCTCACCTGAGCCTCACCTGAGCCTCACCTGAGCCTCACCCGAGCCTCACCTGAGCTTCACCTGAGCTTCACCTGAGCCTCACCTGAGCCACACCTGAGCCTCACCCGAGCCTCACCCGAGCCTCACCCGAGCCTCACCTGAGCCTCACCTGAGCCTCACCTGAGCTTCACCTGAGCCTCACCCGAGCCTCACCTGAGCTTCACCTGAGCCTCACCTGAGCCTCACCTGAGCCTCACCTGAGCCTCACCCGAGCCTCACCTGAGCTTCACCTGAGCCTCACCTGAGCCTCACCTGAGCGTGAGGCTCAGGTGAGGCTCAGGTGAGGCTGAGCCTCACCCGAGCCTCACCTGAGCTTCACCTGAGCTTCACCTGAGCCTCACCTGAGCCACACCCGAGCCTCACCCGAGCCTCACCCGAGCCTCACCCGAGCCTCACCCGAGCCTCACCCGAGCTTCACCTGAGCCTCACCTGAGCCTCACCTGAGCCTCACCTGAGCCTCACCCGAGCCTCACCTGAGCTTCACCTGAGCTTCACCTGAGCCTCACCTGAGCCACACCTGAGCCTCACCCGAGCCTCACCCGAGCCTCACCCGAGCCTCACCTGAGCCTCACCTGAGCCTCACCTGAGCTTCACCTGAGCCTCACCTGAGCCTCACCTGAGCCTCACCTGAGCCTCACCCGAGCCTCACCCGAGCCTCACCTGAGCCTCACCTGAGCCTCACCTGAGCCTCACCTGAGCCTCACCTGAGCCTCACCTGAGCCTCACCTGAGCTTCACCTGAGCCTCACCCGAGCCTCACCTGAGCCTCACCCGAGCCTCACCTGAGCCTCACCCGAGCTTCACCTGAGCCTCACCTGCCTCTGCAGGTGAACAGGTGTAAATGGTGAACAGGTGCAAGCGTCTGGACTTTTATACCTTCAAACACAAATCTCTAGAGTCGACTCACAAATGAGGTCATCAGAGTGAAAGGTTTGTGTTGGATTATAATGTTGTTTTATTCTTGACATGAAAAACATAAAGGTCAATTTGATCATGTTTATGTCAAAAGTGTGTTTAGCACATCTGTCTTATGAATTTGTCCTTTTTCAAATTAATGTAATTTTTAATCCTCATAATTATTTCTAGATCGTTGGTACATTTTGTCATCAGTTTTTTGCGAGGGTCTTTTCTGCTGCTGTCGGGAGAACGTTCCAGAAGTATCTACTGACCATGACATGGCAGGAGTTCTGAGGCCCAAGTACATCGTCCTAGAGTTCAGAGGGAAATGTCAAAAACAAACTAAATAACTCCTTATTTTTAAATATATGTATATATATATATATATATATATATATATATATATATATATATATGTAGCCTTATATATATATATATATATATATATATATATGTAGCCTTATATATATTTATACATATATATATATTTATATATATATATATATATATATATATATATATACATATATATGTAGCCTTATATATATATATATATATATATATGTAGCCTTATATATATATATATATATATATATATGTAGCCTTATATATATATATATATATATATATATATGTAGCCTTATATATATTCATATATGTCGGTGTAATCCCTCATTCGTCCAGGCGTGTTCCATAGTAGAAAAAGCTTCAGTTGTTTCATCTGGACTCAGTTTGAGTCAAGGAAGCTATTTTTGTTAAAAAAGAAAGACCTTCTTTAAACAGAAATGGAGGGCTTAGGTTTCATCTTCCTGTTATTTATAATGGGATTCTGAACCCCTGGAAAGGTAGAGGACCAGGACATTCAGATGCTAATCAGGTCCTCAGGGTGGTTGAGCCAGGGTCTCACTAAGACAAAGAGGTTTTAACAGCCCATTAAGATTCTGAATAGGCTCGGTAGATACAAGGGGGAGTTTCTGTTGAAACAAACAACTCTTTCTACTTCAGGAAGGCTCCTCCCAATGGGCGGGTCTTACCACAGAACAGTATTAATATCGGAGTTCTCGACCTAAATTCTGTTATTGACAATGACTCTTGGATGAGAGTCGAAACGTCTATTTTTTCAAACTGAGTCCAGATGACTACAACTGAAGCTTTTTCTACTATATTCATATATATATATATATATGTAGCCTAACCCCACATTTTTCAAGTGGGTTGGTCGGTAGGTAAATAAACGTCTCGATCAACCCGATCAGAGACTAAATCTCACGATTTTAAGATATTTCAATCGACCTTTTGTTCGTCATTATCCTTTATTTTGGTAGCGAAGGCGAGCGGGGGGACATGCGGGGGACACGGCGCCGCCATGTTTGTTGTGATGATGCTGCTGGGCGTGTTTCAATCCCAGCATGCAAAGCGCAGGTCAAATTTAACATGAAGCCACACCATGACGCAGAATGACATGAGCGATGGCGAGGGCAGTGGCGCTGACAGAGGCAAACCAACATGTAAAAGGTGTAGGGGACCCATATGTCCCAAAAAGACGATTGAAAGATAATACCTTTTCACAGCTCAACACTGTTGCAGAAATCAAAGCTAGTGTTGGGTGTAAAGGAAGGACCCCCCACAGAGAGGACACTGTCTTCACCGGAGCCCCTCCCCCTGGATCTGATAAGAGACATTTCTCAGGATTAAGTTTCTTAATGACTATATTTCACATCTAAACTGACTGTGTGATCGAAACTTGTGACTAAATCATGTTTTAGTTTCGTTTGCCACAAGAACTGGTTTGGACTGTGTTCATGTCGTACTTAATGTACTTTCTCATAACCTGTTATTGATGTGTGTTCAATGACAATGTTGTGTATTTTATTATTGTCACATGTCATTTTTGCTGGTTTGAGTTAAATTTACCCAAACTGAGAATAAGTTGACCAAGAGTTAAAGCCACTCCCACTAGGCCACTCCTCCCAGGTCATTCCTTCTCTTTTTTTCTTCCATCGTGACCTGCCAGGACGACACACCGGGTCGGGGACCCCCGCAGGGGCCCCTCCCTCACCAGGGAGGCTGCATTGTCTCCCAAACTCGGCTTTCACCAAACAACCCGAACATCTTCATCAAAAAAAATGCACAATTCAACGAGCCCTGGACCCATTAAACTCTTCGAATGCTAAGCCTGCTCAAGCATCAGCACCCCGGACAGCTCCAAGGACGCAAAGGACTCTGAGAACGCAAAGACGTGGGAGGCCTCGCTCCACATCCTCCTTGGACACGTGAGACCTGAGAGTGGCTGATTAGAGTTGCATTTAAAGACAAGTTCCCTTGAATTATTCCCTAAAACAAATCAAAACCTAATTCTTACACCAGCATTTCTTCTAACGAAGTTGAGCCCAGGCACAGCCTGTGGAACCAAATGTGTCATTAATTGATTTTATATCTTTGTTTATTAAACCACACAAAATCATCCTGGTTTATAGAGCCTTTGTATTGATCTTTATAGAATTATAATTGTCGGTCAATGAATCGTGACTGAATAGATGTTAATGTTTTGCTGAACAAGCTTCAGATGGCGCCATTTTAAATATAAATATGAGCATTAACTACCTAAAGTGCTACACGTGTTGTCCACGATGAAATGGCTAGTCCCAGAGAATATACATTCCATCTTGGTACAAATGTGTGAGCAAGAAACGAGTATAATTACCCTACAAAGGCGATACAGGTTCCCTCCTGCATGAACTGTGTAATACAGAACCATATGGAGTCAACTTAAGCGCATTTGCCTTGTGCAGTGTGTTATTCGTCCCTTGGGATGAACAATGACTTCACCAGCGCAATTAAAGTATTCGACACGGCACGTTAAGAAGGATCAGGAAGTATTTGTAAAATAAAAGAATTTGGCGTCATTTTGACGAAATGCTTATATTTATCTTTGAGTCGGCAAGTTTCATACCGGGTCGGTCGGGTTACGGGAAACAGACATATTATTTTGCTCAGTGTGTCATTGTTCCTCACAGATCTACAGTGTCATTGTTCCTCACAGAGATCTACAGTGTCATTGTTCCTCACACAGATCTACAGTGTCATTGTTCCTCACAGATCTTCAGTGTCATTGTTCCTCACAGAGATCTACAGTGTCATTGTTCCTCACACAGATCTACAGTGTCATTGTTCCTCACACAGATCTACAGTGTCATTGTTCCTCACAGAGATCTTCAGTGTCATTGTTCCTCACACAGATCTTCAGTGTCATTGTTCCTCACAGAGATCTACAGTGTCATTGTTCCTCACACAGATCTACAGTGTCATTGTTCCTCACACAGATCTACAGTGTCATTGTTCCTCACAGAGATCTTCAGTGTCATTGTTCCTCACACAGATCTACAGTGTCATTGTTCCTCACAGATCTTCAGTGTCATTGTTCCTCACAGAGATCTACAGTGTCATTGTTCCTCACACAGATCTACAGTGTCATTGTTCCTCACACAGATCTACAGTGTCATTGTTCCTCACAGAGATCTTCAGTGTCATTGTTCCTCACACAGATCTACAGTGTCATTGTTCCTCACACAGATCTACAGTGTCATTGTTCCTCACAGAGATCTTCAGTGTGTCATTGTTCCTCACACAGATCTACAGTGTCATTGTTCCTCACACAGATCTACAGTGTCATTGTTCCTCACAGAGATCTTCAGTGTCATTGTTCCTCACACAGATCTTCAGTGTCATTGTTCCTCACACAGATCTACAGTGTCATTGTTCCTCACAGAGATCTACAGTGTCATTGTTCCTCACACAGATCTTCAGTGTCATTGCTCCTCACACAGATCTACAGTGTCATTGTTCCTCACACAGATCTACAGTGTCATTGTTCCTCACACAGATCTTCAGTGTCATTGTTCCTCACACAGATCTACAGTGTCATTGCTCCTCACACAGATCTACAGTGTCATTGTTCCTCACACAGATCTACAGTGTCATTGTTCCTCACAGAGATCTTCAGTGTGTCATTGTTCCTCACACAGATCTACAGTGTCATTGTTCCTCACACAGATCTACAGTGTCATTGTTCCTCACACAGATCTACAGTGTCATTTTTCCTCACACAGATCTTCAGTGTCATTGTTCCTCACACAGATCTTCAGTGTCATTGCTCCTCACACAGATCTACAGTGTCATTGTTCCTCACACAGATCTACAGTGTCATTGTTCCTCACACAGATCTTCAGTGTCATTGTTCCTCACACAGATCTACAGTGTCATTGCTCCTCACACAGATCTACAGTGTCATTGTTCCTCACACAGATCTACAGTGTCATTGTTCCTCACAGAGATCTACAGTGTCATTGTTCCTCACAGAGATCTACAGTGTCATTGTTCCTCACAGAGATCTTCAGTGTGTCATTGTTCCTCACACAGATCTACAGTGTCATTGTTCCTCACACAGATCTACAGTGTCATTGTTCCTCACAGAGATCTTCAGTGTGTCATTGTTCCTCACACAGATCTACAGTGTCATTGTTCCTCACAGAGATCTACAGTGTCATTGTTCCTCACAAAGATCTTCAGTGTGTCATTGTTCCTCACAGAGATCTACAGTGTCATTGTTCCTCACAGAGATCTACAGTGTCATTGTTCCTCACAGAGATCTACAGTGTCATTGTTCCTCACACAGATCTACAGTGTCATTGTTCCTCACACAGATCTACAGTGTCATTGTTCCGCACAGAGATCTACAGTGTCATTGTTCCTCACAGAGATCTTCAGTGTGTCATTGTTCCTCACAGAGATCTACAGTGTCATTGTTCCTCACAGAGATCTACAGTGTCATTGTTCCTCACAGAGATCTACAGTGTCATTGTTCCTCACAGAGATCTACAGTGTCATTGTTCCTCACAGAGATCTACAGTGTCATTGTTCCTCACAGAGATCTACAGTGTCATTGTTCCTCACAGAGATCTTCAGTGTGTCATTGTTCCTCACACAGATCTACAGTGTCATTGTTCCTCAAAGAGATCTACAGTGTCATTGTTCCTCACACAGATCTACAGTGTTATTGTTCCTCACACAGATCTACAGTGTCATTGTTCCTCACACAGATCTTCAGTGTGTCATTGTTCCTCACACAGATCTACAGTGTCATTGTTCCTCACAGAGATCTTCAGTGTGTCATTGTTCCTCACACAGATCTACAGTGTCATTGTTCCTCACACAGATCTACAGTGTCATTGTTCCTCACACAGATCTACAGTGTCATTGTTCCTCAAAGAGATCTACAGTGTCATTGTTCCTCACACAGATCTACAGTGTCATTGTTCCTCACACAGATCTACAGTGTCATTGTTCCTCACAGAGATCTTCAGTGTGTCATTGTTCCTCACACAGATCTACAGTGTCATTGTTCCTCACACAGATCTACAGTGTCATTGTTCCTCAAAGAGATCTACAGTGTCATTGTTCCTCACACAGATCTACAGTGTCATTGTTCCTCACAGAGATCTTCATTGTGTCATTGTTCCTCACACAGATCTACAGTGTCATTGTTCCTCACACAGATCTACAGTGTCATTGTTCCTCAAAGAGATCTACAGTGTCATTGTTCCTCACACAGATCTACAGTGTCATTGTTCCTCACACAGATCTTCAGTGTGTCATTGTTCCTCACACAGATCTACAGTGTCATTGTTCCTCACACAGATCTTCAGTGTCATTGTTCCTCACACATATCTACAGTGTCATTGTTCCTCACACAGATCTTCAGTGTCATTGTTCCTCACACAGATCTACAGTGTCATTGTTCCTCACACAGATCTACAGTGTCATTGTTCCTCAAAGAGATCTACAGTGTCATTGTTCCTCACACAGATCTACAGTGTCATTGTTCCTCACACAGATCTACAGTGTCATTGTTCCTCACACAGATCTACAGTGTCATTGTTCCTCACACAGATCTTCAGTGTCATTGTTCCTCACACAGATCTACAGTGTCATTGTTCCTCACAGAGATCTACAGTGTCATTGTTCCTCACACAGATCTACAGTGTCATTGTTCCTCACACAGATCTTCAGTGTCATTGTTCCTCACAGAGATCTACAGTGTCATTGTTCCTCACAGAGATCTTCAGTGTGGCATTGTTCCTCACACAGATCTACAGTGTCATTGTTCCTCACAGATATCTTCAGTGTGTCATTGTTCCTCACAGAGATCTACAGTGTCATTGTTCCTCACACAGATCTACAGTGTCATTGTTCCTCAAAGAGATCTACAGTGTCATTGTTCCTCACACAGATCTACAGTGTCATTGTTCCTCACACAGATCTTCAGTGTGTCATTGTTCCTCACACAGATCTACAGTGTCATTGTTCCTCACACAGATCTTCAGTGTCATTGTTCCTCACACAGATCTACAGTGTCATTGTTCCTCACACAGATCTACAGTGTCATTGTTCCCCAAAGAGATCTACAGTGTCATTGTTCCTCACACAGATCTACAGTGTCATTGTTCCTCACACAGATCTACAGTGTCATTGTTCCTCACACAGATATTCAGTGTGTCATTGTTCCTCACACAGATCTACAGTGTCATTGTTCCTCACAGATATCTTCAGTGTGTCATTGTTCCTCACAGAGATCTACAGTGTCATTGTTCCTCACACAGATCTACAGTGTCATTGTTCCTCAAAGAGATCTACAGTGTCATTGTTCCTCAAACAGATCTACAGTGTCATTGTTCCTCACACAGATCTTCAGTGTGTCATTGTTCCTCACACAGATCTACAGTGTCTTTGTTCCTCACACAGATCTTCAGTGTCATTGTTCCTCACACAGATCTACAGTGTCATTGTTCCTCACACAGATCTACAGTGTCATTGTTCCCCAAAGAGATCTACAGTGTCATTGTTCCTCACACAGATCTACAGTGTCATTGTTCCTCACACAGATCTACAGTGTCATTGTTCCTCACACAGATCTACAGTGTCATTGTTCCTCACAGAGATCTTCAGTGTGTCATTGTTCCTCACACAGATCTACAGTGTCATTGTTCCTCACACAGATCTACAGTGTCATTGTTCCTCACAGAGATCTTCAGTGTCATTGTTCCTCACACAGATCTTCAGTGTCATTGTTCCTCACACAGATCTACAGTGTCATTGTTCCTCACAGAGATCTTCAGTGTCATTGTTCCTCACACAGATCTTCAGTGTCATTGTTCCTCACACAGATCTACAGTGTCATTGCTCCTCACACAGATCTACAGTGTCATTGTTCCTCACACAGATCTACAGTGTCATTGTTCCTCACACAGATCTACAGTGTCATTGCTCCTCACACAGATCTACAGTGTCATTGTTCCTCACAGAGATCTTCAGTGTGTCATTGTTCCTCACACAGATCTACAGTGTCATTGTTCCTCACACAGATCTACAGTGTCATTGTTCCTCACACAGATCTACAGTGTCATTGTTCCTCACACAGATCTTCAGTGTCATTGTTCCTCACACAGATCTTCAGTGTCATTGTTCCTCACACAGATCTACAGTGTCATTGCTCCTCACACAGATCTACAGTGTCATTGTTCCTCACACAGATCTACAGTGTCATTGTTCCTCACACAGATCTTCAGTGTCATTGTTCCTCACACAGATCTACAGTGTCATTGCTCCTCACACAGATCTACAGTGTCATTGTTCCTCACACAGATCTACAGTGTCATTGTTCCTCACAGAGATCTACAGTGTCATTGTTCCTCACAGAGATCTACAGTGTCATTGTTCCTCACAGAGATCTTCAGTGTGTCATTGTTCCTCACACAGATCTACAGTGTCATTGTTCCTCACACAGATCTACAGTGTCATTGTTCCTCACAGAGATCTTCAGTGTGTCATTGTTCCTCACACAGATCTACAGTGTCATTGTTCCTCTCAGAGATCTACAGTGTCATTGTTCCTCACAGAGATCTTCAGTGTGTCATTGTTCCTCACAGAGATCTACAGTGTCATTGTTCCTCACAGAGATCTACAGTGTCATTGTTCCTCACAGAGATCTACAGTGTCATTGTTCCTCACACAGATCTTCAGTGTGTCATTGTTCCTCACAGAGATCTACAGTGTCATTGTTCCTCACAGAGATCTACAGTGTCATTGTTCCTCACAGAGATCTACAGTGTCATTGTTCCTCACAGAGATCTACAGTGTCATTGTTCCTCACAGAGATCTACAGTGTCATTGTTCCTCACAGAGATCTTCAGTGTGTCATTGTTCCTCACACAGATCTACAGTGTCATTGTTCCTCACACAGATCTACAGTGTCATTGTTCCTCAAAGAGATCTACAGTGTCATTGTTCCTCACACAGATCTACAGTGTTATTGTTCCTCACACAGATCTTCAGTGTGTCATTGTTCCTCACACAGATCTACAGTGTCATTGTTCCTCACAGAGATCTTCAGTGTGTCATTGTTCCTCACACAGATCTACAGTGTCATTGTTCCTCACACAGATCTACAGTGTCATTGTTCCTCACACAGATCTACAGTGTCATTGTTCCTCAAAGAGATCTACAGTGTCATTGTTCCTCACACAGATCTACAGTGTCATTGTTCCTCACACAGATCTACAGTGTCATTGTTCCTCACAGAGATCTTCAGTGTGTCATTGTTCCTCACACAGATCTACAGTGTCATTGTTCCTCACACAGATCTACAGTGTCATTGTTCCTCAAAGAGATCTACAGTGTCATTGTTCCTCACACAGATCTACAGTGTCATTGTTCCTCACAGAGATCTTCATTGTGTCATTGTTCCTCACACAGATCTACAGTGTCATTGTTCCTCACACAGATCTACAGTGTCATTGTTCCTCAAAGAGATCTACAGTGTCATTGTTCCTCACACAGATCTACAGTGTCATTGTTCCTCACACAGATCTTCAGTGTCATTGTTCCTCACACATATCTACAGTGTCATTGTTCCTCACACAGATCTTCAGTGTCATTGTTCCTCACACAGATCTACAGTGTCATTGTTCCTCACACAGATCTACAGTGTCATTGTTCCTCAAAGAGATCTACAGTGTCATTGTTCCTCACACAGATCTACAGTGTCATTGTTCCTCACACAGATCTACAGTGTCATTGTTCCTCACACAGATCTACAGTGTCATTGTTCCTCACACAGATCTTCAGTGTCATTGTTCCTCACACAGATCTACAGTGTCATTGTTCCTCACAGAGATCTACAGTGTCATTGTTCCTCACACAGATCTACAGTGTCATTGTTCCTCACACAGATCTTCAGTGTCATTGTTCCTCACAGAGATCTACAGTGTCATTGTTCCTCACAGAGATCTTCAGTGTGGCATTGTTCCTCACACAGATCTACAGTGTCATTGTTCCTCACAGATATCTTCAGTGTGTCATTGTTCCTCACAGAGATCTACAGTGTCATTGTTCCTCACACAGATCTACAGTGTCATTGTTCCTCAAAGAGATCTACAGTGTCATTGTTCCTCACACAGATCTACAGTGTCATTGTTCCTCACACAGATCTTCAGTGTGTCATTGTTCCTCACACAGATCTACAGTGTCATTGTTCCTCACACATATCTTCAGTGTCATTGTTCCTCACACAGATCTACAGTGTCATTGTTCCTCACACAGATCTACAGTGTCATTGTTCCCCAAAGAGATCTACAGTGTCATTGTTCCTCACACAGATCTACAGTGTCATTGTTCCTCACACAGATCTACAGTGTCATTGTTCCTCACACAGATATTCAGTGTGTCATTGTTCCTCACACAGATCTACAGTGTCATTGTTCCTCACAGATATCTTCAGTGTGTCATTGTTCCTCACAGAGATCTACAGTGTCATTGTTCCTAACACAGATCTACAGTGTCATTGTTCCTCAAAGAGATCTACAGTGTCATTGTTCCTCACACATATCTACAGTGTCATTGTTCCTCACACAGATCTTCAGTGTGTCATTGTTCCTCACACAGATCTACAGTGTCATTGTTCCTCACACAGATCTTCAGTGTCATTGTTCCTCACACAGATCTACAGTGTCATTGTTCCTCACACAGATCTACAGTGTCATTGTTCCCCAAAGAGATCTACAGTGTCATTGTTCCTCACACAGATCTACAGTGTCATTGTTCCTCACACAGATCTACAGTGTCATTGTTCCTCACACAGATATTCAGTGTGTCATTGTTCCTCACACAGATCTTCAGTGTGTCATTGTTCCTCACACAGATCTACAGTGTCATTGTTCCTCACACAGATCTACAGTGTCATTGTTCCTCACACAGATCTACAGTATCATTGTTCCTCACACAGATCTACAGTGTCATTGTTCCTCACACAGATCTACAGTGTCATTGTTCCTCACACAGATCTACAGTATCATTGTTCCTCACACAGATCTACAGTGTCATTGTTCCTCACACAGATCTACAGTGTCATTGTTCCTCACACAGATCTACAGTGTCATTGTTCCTCACACAGATCTTCAGTGTGTCATTGTTCCTCACACAGATCTACAGTGTCATTGTTCCTCACACAGATCCACAGTGTCATTGTTCCTCACACAGATCTACAGTGTCATTGTTCCTCACACAGATCTACAGTGTCATTGTTCCTCACACAGATCTTCAGAGTGTCATTGTTCCTCACACAGATCTTCAGTGTGTCATTGTTCCTCACACAGATCTTCAGCGTGTCATTGTTCCTCACACAGATCTTCAGAGTGTCATTGTTCCTCAAACAGATCTTCAGTGTCATTGTTCCTCACACAGATCTTCAGCGTGTCATTGTTCCTCACACAGATCTTCAGAGTGTCATTGTTCCTCACACAGATCTTCAGTGTCATTGTTCCTCACACAGATCTTCAGTGTCATTGTTCCTCACACAGATCTTCAGTGTCATTGTTCCTCACACAGATCTTCAGCGTGTCATTGTTCATCACACAGATCTTCAGTGTCATTGTTCCTCACATAGATCTTCAGTGTCATTGTTCCTCACAGAGATCTTCAGAGTGTCATTGTTCCTCACACAGATCTACAGTGTCATTGTTCCTCACACAGATCTTCAGTGTGTCATTGTTCCTCACACAGATCTTCAGTGTGTCATTGTTCCTCACACAGATCTTCAGCGTGTCATTGTTCCTCACACAGATCTTCAGTGTCATTGTTCCTCAAACAGATCTTCAGTGTGTCATTGTTCCTCACACAGATCTTCAGTGTCATTGTTCCTCACACAGATCTTCAGAGTGTCATTGTTCCTCACACAGATCTTCAGTGTCATTGTTCCTCACACAGATCTTCAGTGTCATTGTTCCTCACACAGATCTTCAGAGTGTCATTGTTCCTCACACAGATCTTCAGTGTCATTGTTCGTCACACAGATCTTCAGTGTGTCATTGTTCCTCACACAGATCTTCAGTGTCATTGTTCCTCACACAGATCTTCAGAGTGTCATTGTTCCTCACACAGATCTTCAGTGTCATTGTTCCTCACACAGATCTTCAGTGTCATTGTTCCTCACACAGATCTTCAGAGTGTCATTGTTCCTCACACAGATCTTCAGTGTCATTGTTCGTCACACAGATCTTCAGTGTCATTGTTCCTCACACAGATCTTCAGTGTCATTGTTCGTCACACATCAAACCTGAGGCCAGTGTCCTGACGGCTCACAGACAGGGGGCGCTGGAGAGCACACAGCACAGAGAGCCATTCTGGCCCCCCTGCACTGTCCTAATTCAATAAACACATAAGAAGAGAGTGGCCCCTGAGAGGTTCTGGCTCCCAAAGCGGCTCCTGAGAGGTTCTGGCTCCCAGAGCGGTCTGGCTCTTGGGCTCCAGGTGGACTTCAGCTCAGGGGGAGGAGCTCCACAGCACAGCCAGATGATTGGACGAGAGAGAACTCAGACTCAGGCCAAAACAAGAGGAAAAAAGCAGAAACACAAAAGTTTATATGTGGAACATTAACAACACAAAACTAGCAAAGCATGTTAGCAACACAAAGCTAGCAAAGCATGTTAGCAACACAAAATTAGCAAAGCACGTTAGCAACACAAAGCTAGCAAAGCACGTTAGCAACACAAAGCTAGCAAAGCACGTTAGCAACACAAAACTAGCAAAGCACGTTAGCAACACAAAGCTAGCAAAGCACGTTAGCAACACAAAATTAGCAAAGCACGTTAGCAACACAAAACTAGCAAAGCACGTTAGCAACAGCTGTTTCCTGTTTATGGCACTCGCTTTGTCAAGAGCCACAATCTGATATTTCCAGGTCATAAAGTGTCTGACATTAGCATTAGCATTAGCATTAGCATTAGCATTAGCATGACATAAAGCGAGGTTCAAACGCGGCGTAGAGGCTTTGAGAGAAGTCAAAGAAATGAGGCAAAACTGTTCCTGTGCACGCTCGCTTTAGCCACGCCCCTCACACATGCAAGCTTTAGCCACGCCCCTCACACATGCAAGCTTTAGCCACGCCCCTCACACATGCAAGCTTTAGCCACGCCCCTCACACATGCAAGCTTTAGCCACGCCCCTCACACATGCAAGCTTTAGCCACGCCCCTCACACATGCAAGCTTTAGCCACGCCCCTCACACACACTGGAATAACTCAGATCGACCTCGAGTTTAATAAGTGTAATAAGTGTAATAAGTTTAATAAGTTTAATAAGTGTAATAAGTGTAATAAGTGTAATAAGTGTAATAAGTTTAATAAGTTTAATAAGTGTAATAAGTGTAATAAGTGTAATAAGTTTAATAAGTGTAATAAGTTTAATAAGTGTAATAAGTGTAATAAGTGTAATAAGTGTAATAAGTGTAATAAGTTTAATAAGTTTAGTGAGTTTAATAAGTGTAATAAGTGTAATAAGTGTAATAAGTGTAATAAGTGTAATAAGTTTAATAAGTGTAATAAGTTTAATAAGTGTAATAAGTGTAATAAGTGTAATAAGTGTAACAAGTTGAATAAGTGTAATAAGTTTAATAAGTGTAATAAGTGTAATAAGTGTAATAAGTGTAATAAGTGTAATAAGTTTAATAAGTTTAGTGAGTTTAATAAGTGTAATAAGTGTAATAAGTGTAATAAGTGTAATAAGTGTAATAAGTGTAATAAGTTTAATAAGTGTAATAAGTTTAATAAGTGTAATAAGTGTAATAAGTTGAATAAGTGTAATAAGTTTAATAAGTGTAATAAGTGTAATAAGTGTAATAAGTTTAATAAGTGTAATAAGTTTAATAAGTTTAATAAGTGTAATAAGTTTAATAAGTGTAATAAGTTTAATAAGTGTAATAAGTGTAATAAGTGTAATAAGTTTAATAAGTGTAATAAGTTTAATAAGTGTAATAAGTGTAATAAGTGTAATAAGTGTAATAAGTTTAATAAGTGTAATAAGTTTAATAAGTGTAATAAGTGTAATAAGTGTAATAAGTGTAATAAGTTTAATAAGTGTAATAAGTTTAATAAGTGTAATAAGTGTAATAAGTGTAATAAGTTTAATAAGTGTAATAAGTTTAATAAGTGTAATAAGTTTAATAAGTGTAATAAGTGTAATAAGTGTAATAAGTGTAATAAGTGTAATAAGTTTAATAAGTGTAATAAGTTTAATAAGTGTAATAAGTGTAATAAGTTGAATAAGTGTAATAAGTTTAATAAGTGTAATAAGTTTAATAAGTGTAATAAGTGTAATAAGTGTAATAAGTGTAATAAGTGTAATAAGTGTAATAAGTTTAATAAGTGTAATAAGTTTAATAAGTTTAATAAGTGTAATAAGTTTAATAAGTGTAATAAGTGTAATAAGTGTAATAAGTGTAATAAGTGTAATAAGTGTAATAAGTGTAATAAGTTTAATAAGTGTAATAAGTGTAATAAGTTTAATAAGTGTAATAAGTTTAATAAGTGTAATAAGTGTAATAAGTGTAATAAGTGTAATAAGTGTAATAAGTGTAATAAGTTTAATAAGTGTAATAAGTGTAATAAGTTTAATAAGTGTAATAAGTTTAATAAGTTTAATAAGTGTAATAAGTTTAATAAGTGTAATAAGTGTAATAAGTGTAATAAGTGTAATAAGTGTAATAAGTGTAATAAGTGTAATAAGTGTAATAAGTTTAATAAGTGTAATAAGTGTAATAAGTTTAATAAGTTTAATAAGTGTAATAAGTTTAATAAGTTTAATAAGTTTAATAAGTGTAATAAGTGTAATAAGTGTAATAAGTTGAATAAGTGTAATAAGTGTAATAAGTGTAATAAGTGTAATAAGTGTAATAAGTTGAATAAGTGTAATAAGTGTAATAAGTGTAATAAGTTGAATAAGTGTAATAAGTTTAGTGATAGCTTGTATTATATGTTCAATAAGGTGAAAATGTTAGTTCTGCTTCAGAAAGTATCACTCACATTATGGTTGAGTTTAGTGGCATTTATGTCACATTTATGTCACATTTTTGTCACATTTATGTCACATTTTTGTCACATTTTTGTCACATTTTTGTCACATTTTTGTCACATTTTTCTGCCTTCGCAGGTTTCGTAGCCTGATCTTTTTGTGATTGGCTAAGATTGGCCTCATTATCATAAAGTATCTTTCAGTTGCATTTTTGTTGGTTTTAGTCACTTCAAAACGCAACAGAAACGTGACTAAAAGCAATTTAGTCGCTTTTAGTCACGTTTTAGTCGGTTATTGTTGCACTGTTTCTGTTTTTAGTCACTTTTTCATTTTTGTCGCTTTTGGCCCTGAAAACGATTAGAGTTCAGAAGCTCGATTGCCGCGGGGGTGAGAGAGCGCCACCCAGAGGACATTCAGGTGAACTGCAGCTGCAGGACCAGGTGAGGCCTGAAGCTTTTCTTATACTTATCTGATCAAGTTAAGGTTCCTGTTTCCATGACAACATGGGCAGGAGAACTAGGGGCTCCTCTGACAGGACCTGCTCTGACAGGACCTGCTGTGACAGGACCTGCTGTGACAGGACCTGCTCTGACAGGACCTGCTGTGACAGGACCTGCTCTGACAGGACCTGCTCTGACAGGACCTGCTGTGACGGGACCTGCTCTGACAGGACCTGCTCTGACAGGACCTGCTCTGACAGGACCTGCTGTGACAGGACCTGCTGTGACAGGACCTGCTGTGACAGGACCTGCTGTGACAGGACCTGCTCTGACAGGACCTGCTGTGACAGGACCTACTCTGACAGGACCTGCTCTGACAGGACCTGCTCTGACAGGAGCTCTGACAGGACCTGCTCTGACAGGACCTACTCTGACAGGACCTGCTCTGACAGGACCTGCTGTGACAGGACCTGCTGTGACAGGACCTGCTCTGACAGGACCTCCTCTGACAGGACCTGCTCTGACAGGACCTGCTCTGACAGGACCTGCTCTGACAGGACCTGCTGTGACAGGACCTGCTCTGACAGGACCTGCTCTGACAGGACCTGCTGTGACAGGACCTGCTGTGACAGGACCTGCTGTGACAGGACCTGCTCTGACAGGAGCTCTGACAGGACCTGCTCTGACAGGACCTGCTCTGACAGGACCTGCTCTGACAGGACCTGCTCTGACAGGACCTGCTCTGACAGGTGAAGGTGAATCTGTGTGAGACGTTTCAACAGCGTCACTTTGGGGATATTTCTTTAGCTTTACATTTTGTCTGAAAATCTTTTAATCTTTTAATACAAATGTGTTTCAAGCAAACTTCTATCAATGTTACAAGTTTGAAGTTTGTATTTGTCTCCACATTTGGAACATGTGAATCATAAGAACATAAACTTGTTGAATCTTGGGAAATAACTTTGGTCTGAAGAAACATCTAGAGAACGTCATCATTAGCTCCTCATTAAGCTGTTGTTCTGATCATTAGTGTCTGGAGACCGAGCTCTGGGACTGCACCAGGTCTAAACCGGGACTGAACCGGGACTGAACCGGGACTGGAGCCGGGACTGGAGCCGGGCCCCCGGGACCTGAAAGAGCCGGGCCCCCAGGACCTGAAAGAGCAACTGTGTCAATAACAAAAACATGTGCCACGTGACGAGGACAAGAGTTTAGAGAGAAACATCTCAACAAAAGTTATACTTCATTACGAGTTATAACAAAGGTGAACAAGTGCGTTGCCATGGTAACCTGTAATAACCAAAGTCCAGCTCCAAGCTTTTTCTACTAAAGAACTAATTACTTTGATAACTTCATCATTAGATTTGAATAAATGTTCAAGTTTGGTCTTTATTTAATGTTCAATTTCTTTTTTTCTTTTATAGCATCAATTGTGAAGTGAACAGTAAATACTGCTGCACAAACACACCACTAGATGTCACTGCAGGGCCGCCGCCGTTACCATGGCAACACAAGCAGATCAGTTTAGTGGTTCACCTCCTGGTGGCGCTGTGTCTACAACAGTTGCATTTCCCTGTGAAGAATGAGACCTTTGACCTTTGACCTGGAGTTATGAAGAAAATTGGTGCTTTTCACCAAATAAGGGCATGAATGTGGGAGGGGCTCCTCTGAGCTCCTCCCACTCTTCTGAATGTGGGAGGGGCTCCTCTGAGCTCCTCCCACTCTTCCTCTGTCAAAACAACATGAGATTCTCCTTCACATTTCTTAATATATTAAATATTCATACATTTGTCCAGATCATAAATGAATTGATATAATTTAGGAATTATTCCCTTTTCAAAAAAGATTTCAGTCAAAGGTTTCACTCTAGATTTTAATCATAATAAAGAACTCATTGTTTAGGCCATAATTAAATTAAACATAATCTGGATCATCTCAGCTGCTTCTCTCTCTGAGCCTGAGGCACCAGCAGGAGGCCGGTCCATGTTTAGTCCTGACTCTGGCACCAGCAGGAGGCCGGTCCATGTTCAGTCCTGACTCTGGCACCAGCAGGAGGCCGCTCCATGTTTGGTCCTGACTCTGGCACCAGCAGGAGGCCGGTCCATGTTTAGTCCTGACTCTGGCACCAGCAGGAGGCCGGTCCATGTTTAGTCCTGACTCTGGCACCAGCAGGAGGCCGGCCCATGTTTAGTCCTGACTCTGGCACCAGCAGGAGGCCGGTCCATGTTTAGTCCTGACTCTGGCACCAGCAGGAGGCCTGGCACCAGCAGGAGGCCGGCCCATGTTTAGTCCTGACTCTGGCACCAGCAGGAGGCCGGTCCATGTTTAGTCCTGACTCTGGCACCAGCAGGAGGCCGCTCCATGTTTAGTCCTGACTCTGGCACCAGCAGGAGGCCGCTCCATGTTTAGTCCTGACTCTGGCACCAGCAAGAGGCCGCTCCATGTTTAGTCCTGACTCTGGCACCAGCAGGAGGCCGGTCCATGTTTAGTCCTGACTCTGGCACCAGCAGGAGGTCGGTCCATGTTTAGTCCTGACTCTGGCACCAGCAGGAGGCCGCTCCATGTTTAGTCCTGACTCTGGCACCAGCAGGAGGCCGCTCCATGTTTAGTCCTGACTTTGGCACCAGCAGGAGGCCGCTCCATGTTTAGTCCTGACTCTGGCACCAGCAGGAGGCCGCTCCATGTTTAGTCCTGACTCTGGCACCAGCAGGAGGCCGGTCCATGTTTAGTCCTGACTCTGGCACCAGCAGGAGGCCGGTCCATGTTTAGTCCTGACTCTGGCACCAGCAGGAGGCCGGTCCATTATTAGTCCTGACTCTGGCACCAGCAGGAGGCCAGTCCATGTTTAGTCCTGACTCTGGCACCAGCAGGAGGCCAGTCCATGTTTAGTCCTGACTCTGGCACCAGCAGGAGGCCGCTCCATGTTTAGTCCTGACTCTGGCACCAGCAGGAGGCTGCTCCATGTTTAGTCCTGACTCTGGCACCAGCAGGAGGCCGCTCCATGTTTAGTCCTGACTCTGGCACCAGCAGGAGGCCGGTCCATGTTTAGTCCTGACTCTGGCACCAGCAGGAGGCCGCTCCATGTTTAGTCCTGACTCTGGCACCAGCAGGAGGCTGGTCCATGTTCAGTCCTGACCCTGGCACCAGCAGGAGGCCAGTCCATGTTTAGTCCTGACTCTGGCACCAGCAGGAGGCCGCTCCATGTTTAGTCCTGACTCTGGCACCAGCAGGAGGCCGCTCCATGTTTAGTCCTGACTCTGGCACCAGCAGGAGGCCGCTCCATGTTTAGTCCTGACTCTGGCACCAGCAGGAGGCCGGTCCATGTTTAGTCCTGACTCTGGCACCAGCAGGAGGCCGGTCCATGTTTAGTCCTGACTCTGGCACCAGCAGGAGGCCGGTCCATGTTTAGTCCTGACTCTGGCACCAGCAGGAGGCCGCTCCATGTTTATTCCTGACTCTGGCACCAGCAGGAGGCCGCTCCATGTTTAGTCCTGACTCTGGCACCAGCAGGAGGCCGCTCCATGTTTAGTCCTGACTCTGGCACCAGCAGGAGGCCGCTCCATGTTTAGTCCTGACTCTGGCACCAGCAGGAGGCCGGTCCATGTTTAGTCCTGACTCTGGCACCAGCAGGAGGCCGGTCCATGTTTAGTCCTGACTCTGGCACCAGCAGGAGGCCGGTCCATGTTTAGTCCTGACTCTGGCACCAGCAGGAGGCCGGTCCATGTTTAGTCCTGACTCTGGCACCAGCAGGAGGCCAGTCCATGTTTAGTCCTGACTCTGGCACCAGCAGGAGGCCGGTCCATGTTTAGTCCTGACTCTGGCACCAGCAGGAGGCCGCTCCATGTTTAGTCCTGACTCTGGCACCAGCAGGAGGCTGGTCCATGTTCAGTCCTGACCCTGGCACCAGCAGGAGGCCGGCCCATGTTTAGTCCTGACTCTGGCACCAGCAGGAGGCCGCTCCATGTTTAGTCCTGACTCTGGCACCAGCAGGAGGCCGCTCCATGTTTAGTCCTGACTCTGGCACCAGCAGGAGGCCGGTCCATGTTTAGTCCTAACTCTGGCACCAGCAGGAGGCTGGTCCATGTTTAGTCCTGACTCTGGCACCAGCAGGAGGCCGGTCCATGTTTAGTCCTGACTCTGGCACCAGCAGGAGGCCGGTCCATGTTTAGTCCTGACTCTGGCACCAGCAGGAGGCCGGTCCATGTTTAGTCCTGACTCTGGCACCAGCAGGAGGCCGGTCCATGTGTAGTCCTGACTCTGGCACCAGCAGGAGGTCGGTCCATGTTTAGTCCTGACTCTGGCACCAGCAGGAGGCCGGTCCATGTTTAGTCCTGACTCTGGCACCTGCAGGAGGCCGCTCCATGTTTAGTCCTGACTCTGGCACCAGCAGGAGGCCGCTCCATGTTTAGTCCTGACTCTGGCACCAGCAAGAGGCCGGTCCATGTTTAGTTCTGACTCTGGCACCAGCAGGAGGCCGGTCCATGTTTAGTCCTGACTCTGGCACCAGCAGGAGGCCGGTCCATGTTTAGTCCTGACTCTGGCACCAGCAGGAGGCCGGTCCATGTTTAGTTCTGACTCTGGCCCCTGCAGGAGGCTGGTCCATGTTTAGTCCTGACTCTGGCACCAGCAGGAGGCCGCTCCATGTTTAGTTCTGACTCTGGCACCTGCAGGAGGCCGGTCCATGTTTAGTCCTGACTCTGGCACCAGCAGGAGGCCGGTCCATGTTTAGTCCTGACTCTGGCACCAGCAGGAGGCCGCTCCATGTTTAGTCCTGACTCTGGCACCAGCAGGAGGCCGATCCATGTTTAGTCCTGACTCTGGCACCAGCAGGAGGCCGGTCCATGTTTAGTCCTGACTCTGGCACCAGCAGGAGGCCGGTCCATGTTTAGTCCTGACTCTGGCACCAGCAGGAGGCCGCTCCATGTTTAGTCCTGACTCTGGCACCAGCAGGAGGCCGGTCCATGTTTAGTCCTGACTCTGGCACCAGCAGGAGGCCGGTCCATGTTTAGTCCTGACTCTGGCACCAGCAGGAGGCCGGTCCATGTTTAGTCCTGACTCTGGCACCAGCAGGAGGCCAGTCCATGTTTAGGAGGCTAAACATGGACTGGCCTCCTGACACTCAGATCTATGTTTCACTATCGGCAGGTGACTATGGACCAGTAGATTCACTCTGTCACTGCATCCAACAGATCGGTTTGTGGATGCAAAACAACTTTCTCCAGCTGAACTCAGACAAGACTGAAATAATCGTTTTTGTCACAGAAACAAAGAGAAGGTGTTAGCGGTCACCTCCAGAGTCTCGCTCTAAAACCTACAAACCAAATTAGAAATCTGGGGGTAATAATGGACTCAGACTTGAACTTTAATAGCCACGTCAAATCAATAACATCAGCAGCTTTTTACCATCCAAAAAACATTGCCAAAATCAAAAATTTAGTGTCAAAACCAGATTTAGAGAGACTTATCCATGCGTTTGTCTCCAGTAGATTAGACTGTAACGGCCGCTCACTGGTCTCTCCAAACGAGTTGTAAAACAGCTGCAGTACATCCAGAACGCTGCTGCTCGGGTCCTGACTAGAACCAGGAAGTATGATCACATTAGTCCTGTTCTCAGGTCTCTGCACTAGCTCCCTGTGGCTCAGAGAATAGACTTTAAAGCAGCTCTGCTTGTGTACAAGTCTCTCCATGGCCTAGCACCAAAGTACATCTTGGATATGTTAGTGCCATATGAACCATCTCGGACTCTGAGGACCTCAGGGACCGGCCTCCTGCTGGTGCCAGAGTCAGGACTAAACATGGGGAATCTGCGTTTCAGTTTTATGCAGCTAAAATCTGGAACATTCTTCCTGAAGATGTGAGACAGGCTTCTACTCTGACAATGTTCAAATCTAAGCTAAAAACAGTTTTAAGTGCTCGCTGGGGGCAACACTGGGGCAATTTTTTAGCATTTTGCGCTGTGCATTTTCGGCGTCCCGTGCAGCAAACTCTAAAGTTAAAAAATCGTAACTGTTTTGTCCTAACCTTAACAAAATGATTTGTTCATAACCCTAATCGTACCACTAATGTGAAAAAATGTATTGTATTAATTAAATTAGCCATTTCTTGTTTGGAATGCACCGAGGAGTTTGCGAACAACCTCAGGTTTGAGGTCTGGTCCAGTCCTGCTTCAGTCCTGGTCTTTGTGTCTCCTCAGGTTTGAGGTCTGGTCCAGTCCTGCTTCAGTCCTGGTCTTTGTGTCTCCTCAGGTTTGAGGTCTGGTCCAGTCCTGCTTCAGTCCTGGTCTTTGTGTCTCCTCAGGTTTGAGGTCTGGTCCAGTCCTGCTTCAGTCCTGGTCTTTGTGTCTCCTCAGGTTTGAGGTCTGGTCCAGTCCTGCTTCAGTCCTGGTCTTTGTGTCTCCTCAGGTTTGAGGTCTGGTCCAGTCCTGCTTCAGTCCTGGTCTTTGTGTCTCCTCAGGTTTGAGGTCTGGTCCAGTCCTGCTTCAGTCCTGGTCTTTGTGTCTCCTCAGGTTTGAGGTCTGGTCCAGTCCTGCTTCAGTCCTGGTCTTTGTGTCTCCTCAGGTTTGAGGTCTGGTCCAGTCCTGCTTCAGTCCTGGTCTTTGTGTCTCCTCAGGTTTGAGGTCTGGTCCAGTCCTGCTTCAGTCCTGGTCTTTGTGTCTCCTCAGGTTTGAGGTCTGGTCCAGTCCTGCTTCAGTCCTGGTCTTTGTGTCTCCTCAGGTTTGAGGTCTGGTCCAGTCCTGCTTCAGTCCTGGTCTTTGTGTCTCCTCAGGTTTGAGGTCTGGTCCAGTCCTGCTTCAGTCCTGGTCTTTGTGTCTCCTCAGGTTTGAGGTCTGGTCCAGTCCTGCTTCAGTCCTGGTCTTTGTGTCTCCTCAGGTTTGAGGTCTGGTCCAGTCCTGCTTCAGTCCTGGTCTTTGTGTCTCCTCAGGTTTGAGGTCTGGTCCAGTCCTGCTTCAGTCCTGGTCTTTGTGTCTCCTCAGGTTTGAGGTCTGGTCCAGTCCTGCTTCAGTCCTGGTCTTTGTGTCTCCTCAGGTTTGAGGTCTGGTCCAGTCCTGCTTCAGTCCTGGTCTTTGTGTCTCCTCAGGTTTGAGGTCTGGTCCAGTCCTGCTTCAGTCCTGGTCTTTGTGTCTCCTCAGGTTTGAGGTCTGGTCCAGTCCTGCTTCAGTCCTGGTCTTTGTGTCTCCTCAGGTTTGAGGTCTGGTCCAGTCCTGCTTCAGTCCTGGTCTTTGTGTCTCCTCAGGTTTGAGGTCTGGTCCAGTCCTGCTTCAGTCCTGGTCTTTGTGTCTCCTCAGGTTTGAGGTCTGGTCCAGTCCTGCTTCAGTCCTGGTCTTTGTGTCTCCTCAGGTTTGAGGTCTGGTCCAGTCCTGCTTCAGTCCTGGTCTTTGTGTCTCCTCAGGTACGTGGCAGTGTGTGAGCCGCTCCGGTATCACTCCATCATGACTCCGCTCCGGCTCTTCTGGCTCTGTTTTTGGTCCTGGTTCTTGGCTCTGGTCTTGATCGGGATCCTGTTTGGACTTCACGCTGGGAGCAGGTTTTGTGGGACTCTGATTCAACACGTGTACTGCAGTAACAGAGGAATACTTCAACTGGCCTGTGAGCCCACGCCCATCAACAACTACTACGGTCAGTGCCATGTTTACTGCAAATACTACAAATACTGCAAATACTGCAAATACTGCTGCCGCTAATAATTCGACCAAGTCTGCAAATTTATGGTCAATATGACAATAACTATAGAGCGAATAAATCCTACTACTACAACTACTACTATAATATTAGTACTGTAAGGGTTGGAAGGGACGCTGGAATTACGCCTAGTGTGGACGGGTCCGTCTGGATTCCATCAAATCCATTAGTTTTAAAAATATTTATTGTGATTTCAGCTGGGAAGACTCAATGTTTCCATGTGGCAGCAGCTTGTCAGATTATTTCAGGAAAAAGTCTAACAATTGGTGCAGCCGATCTCCTGATTAGATGAAGGGTAAATGGGAAAGAGAAGATCGTCTTGTTGTGAACTGTTACGGAATTTCTGCAAACAATCACCAAGGAAAGATGAAACAGAAACAGAGTTTGTCTCTCTCCAAAGGTGGAGTTTATTCACGTGCACAGTGAACGATCTCTCTCCCTGACAGAGGATTCTGTCCCTCCTCCAGAACATTTACAAAGCACATCCTTATAAAGGCAGTGACAAACATTGACACGTACGCACATCATCACAATCAAATCAGCTCCAAAAGAGATAAAACAACCATCACAGATGTGAAGATTCAAGCTTCTCCTTCAGAGGTGACCTGACCCTCAACCGGAGGTGACCTGACCCTCAACCGGAGGTGACCTGACCCTCAACCGGAGGTGACCTGACCCTCAACCGGAGGTGACCTGACCCTCAACCGGAGGTGACCTGACCCTCAACCGGAGGTGACCTGACCCTCAACCGGAGGTGACCTGACCCTCAACCGGAGGTGACCTGACCCTCAACCGGAGGTGACTTGACCCTCAACCGGAGGTGACCTGACCCTCAACCGGAGGTGACTTGACCCTCAACCAGAGGTGACCTGACCCTCAACCGGAGGTGACTTGACCCACAATCCACGTCCTGACGCATGACTCCACGATACAAAGGCGCCGGATCACATTTATTCCTCCTCCCCAGACACTTCCTCCAACTCCTCCGGGGGGATCCAGAGGCGTTCCCAGGCCAGCCGAGAGACATAGTTTCTCCAGGGTCCTGGGTCTTCCCCAGGGCCTCTTCCCCCCAGCGAGGCGCCCAGGAGGCTCCGGAACAGATGCCCGAGCCACCTCAGCTGGCTCCTCTCGACGTGGAGGAGCAGCGGCTTTACTCCGAGCTCCCCCCGTGTGGCCGAGCTCCTCACCTTATCTCTAAGGGAGTGCCCAGCCACACGGCGGAGGAAACTCATTTTGACCGCTTGTATTCGCAATCTTGTCCTTTGGGTCATTACCCAAAGCTTATGACCATAGGTGAGGTCAGGAACGTAGACCAACCGGTAAATCAAGACCTTTGTCTTTGGACTCAGCTCCTTCTTCACCACAACAGTCAATGCAGCGACTGCGTCGATCCAACTGTCAATTTCACGCTCCATCCTTCCCTCACTCGTGAACAAGACCCCGAGATACTTGAACTCCTCCACTTGGGGCAATGACCCCCCACCTACCTGAAGAGGGCAAGCCACCTTTTTCCAGTCGAGAACCATGGCCTCGGATTTGGAGCTGATTCTCATCCCAGACGCTTCACACTCGGCGCAAACCGTCCCAGTGCAGCTGCAGGTCCGGGTTTGATGGATCCATCAGGACAACATTGTCTGCAAACAGCAGAGATGAGACCCTATGGTTCCCAAACCGGACACCCTCTAACCCCTGACCACACCCTCCGACCCCTGACCACACCCTCTGACCCCTGACCACACCCTCTGACCCCTGACTGCGCCTAGAAATTCTGTCCATAAAAACTATGATCAGAACCGGTGACAAAGGGCAGCCCTGAGGAGTTCCACACGCACTGAAAACAGGTCTGACTTACTGTAATGAACACAGCTCCTGCTCCTGTCAGACAGGGACCGGACAGCCCTGAGCAAAGGGCCCCGGACCCCGTACTCCCGGAGCACCCCCCAAAGGACACCCCGAGGGACACGGTCGAAAGCCTTCTCCAGATCCACAAAGCACATGTGGACTTGTTGGGCAAACTCCCATGAACCCTCAAGCACCCGATGGAGGGTATAGAGCTGGTCCAGTGTTCCACGACCGGGACGAAAACCACTCTGCTCCTCCTGAATCTGAGGTTCTATCGGTCAGATTCTCCTCTCCAGGACCTGGAATAGACCTTATGGTAGGCTGAGGAGTGTGATCCCTCTGTAGTTGGAACACACCCTCCGGTCCCCCTTCTTGAACAGAGGAACCACCACTCCGGTCTGCCAGTCCAGAGGCACTGTCCCCGACCGCCACGCCCTGTTGCAGAGACGTGTCAGCCAAGACAGTCCTACAAAATCCAGAGACTTTAGGTCCTCAGGGCGGTTCTCATCCACCCCCGGAGCCCTGCCACCGAGGAGTTTGCGAAACAACCTCAGTGACTTCAGCTTGGGTGATGGATGAGCCAGCCTCCGAGTCCCCGGTCTCTACTTCCTCTTCGGAAGACGTGACTGATGGATTAAGGAGGTCCTCAAAGTATTCCTTCCACCGTCCGACGACATCCCCAGTCGAGGTCAGCAGGTCTCCACCCGCACCGTATACCGTGTTGGTGAAGCACTGCTTCCCTCTCCTGAGGCGCTGGACGGTTTGCCAGGATTTCTTTAGGGCCGACCGATAGTCCTCCTCCATGGCCTCCCGAACTCCTCCCAGCCCCGGGTTTTTCCCCCTGCACAGCACGAGCTGCGCCTGCTTGGCCTGCCGATACCTGTCGATGACCTCAGGAGACCTACAAGCCAGAGTGGCCTGATAGGCCTCCTTCTTTAGTCTGACGACATCCCTTACTTCCCGTGTCCACCACCGGGTTCGGGGGTTGCCTTGTCCACCGGAGTGAACTCCAACATGTGGCGGCTGAGCTGAGGGGCTATAAGCCCACACCAGCCCCGCCTCTCCCCGCGGGCAGCACCAGAGAAGTGGAGCGTCCAGCCCCTCTCGAGGAGATGGTTCCAGAGCCCAAACTGTGCTGGAGGTGAGGCCGACTATATCTAGTCGGTATCGCTCAACCTCCCGCACAGGCTCAGGCTCCTGCCCCCAGCGAGGTGACGTTCCATGTCCCCAGAGTTAGTCTCTGTGTCTGGAGATCTGGTTGCCCCTGCCGTCGACGGCCGCACAGATCACTCTGCACCGGCCCCTTATGGATCCTCCTGCGGGTGGTGGGCCCACGGGGGGGCGGCCCCACGTCGCTCTTTCAGGCTGTGCCCGGCCGGGCCCCGTGGGAAAAGACCCGGCCACCAGGCGCTTGCCATCGAGCACCCACCCCAGGCCTGGCTCCGGTGACGCTGATCTGGGCGACGTAAACGGTCTTTTTCTTGTTGTCATCATAAGAGGCTTCTGAACCGATCTTTGTCTGACCCGTCACTTAGGACCTGTTTGCCTTGGGAGACCCGACCAGGGTCTTGAAGCCCCCGACGACATAGCTCCCGGGATCATTCGGGCGCTCAAACCCCTCCACCACGTTAAGGTGTCGGTTCAAGGAGAGGCAATAAATTCTCCTCAGGCTCCAAACTGCATTCAGCTTTTTTTGGCACTAAAACAGCGTTAGCACATGTTTCACGCAGATCTCACGAGTCAGAACAAAACGGACACATTATATATGACAGCGCTTGTAAACCCGGGAAACACATATGAGCAGAAACAGCAGTTAAATCCACACTCGCCTCTTTAGCGCTTTGTAAAATTCCAAAACTACACGGCTCCTTAAATCCTCTGTCCTACTCATGTGGTTTGTGTTTAAGACTCGGCTTCTCATGCCAAACACTCAAATATCAGGAAAGAAATGAAGACTTTTGCCTCGTCTCGTCCGTTCAACCAAAACAACACTTTGCAGCGTCTCTGAATGAGATCGAGCGTCAAAGTGTCAATTCTGCAATTCAGAGGAGAGACACACATGACACACAACTGTGGGCTTTTTTGCTTAAAGAACAGATTTTCTTTTTGAACAAAGATCATCTCTGGAACTCTTTCTCTTCATCTTTTGTCCTGCTCAGAATCTTCTCCTCTTTGTCTTTGATTCAGTGTTTTGTGTCTTTAAGATGAAGCTGAACGACGCTCTGTGGTCCTGAACTCTAGTGTCTGACGTGTGAGAGCCTCTGCTGCAGTGGCTCTTTAGTCTCACTATGTGGCTCTTTAGTCTCACTATGTGGCTCTTTAGTCTCACTATGTGGCTCTTTAGTCTCACCATGTGGCTCTTTAGTCTCACTATGTGGCTCTTTAGTCTCACTATGTGGCTCTTTAGTCTCACTATGTGGCTCTTTTGTCTCACTATGTGGCTCTTTAGTCTCACCATGTGGCTCTTTAGTCTCACCATGTGGCTCTTTAGTCTCACTATGTGGCTCTTTAGTCTCACTATGTGGCTCTTTAGTCTCACTATGTGGCTCTTTAGTCTCACCATGTGGCTCTTTAGTCTCACCATGTGGCTCTTTAGTCTCACTATGTGGCTCTTTAGTCTCACTATGTGGCTCTTTAGTCTCACTATTTGGCTCTTTTGTCTCACTATGTGGCTCTTTAGTCTCACTATTTGGCTCTTTTGTCTCACTATGTGGCTCTCTATAGTCTCACTATGTGGCTCTTTAGTCTCACTATGTGGCTCTTTAGTCTCACTATGTGGCTCTTTAGTCTCACTATGTGGCTCTTTAGTCTCACTATGTGGCTCTTTAGTCTCACTATGTGGCTCTTTAGGCTCACTATGTGGCTCTTTAGTCTCACCATGTGGCTCTTTAGTCTCACTATGTGGCTCTCTTTAGTCTCACCATGTGGCTCTCTTTAGTCTCACTATGTGGCTCTTTAGTCTCACCATGTGGCTCTTTAGTCTCACCATGTGGCTCTTTAGTCTCACCATGTGGCTCTCTTTAGTCTCACCATGTGGCTCTCTTTAGTCTCACCATGTGGCTCTTTAGTCTCACTATGTGGCTCTTTAGTCTCACTATGTGGCTCTTTAGTCTCACTATGTGGCTCTTTAGTCTCACTATGTGGCTCTTTAGTCTCACTATGTGGCTCTTTAGTCTCACCATGTGGCTCTCTTTAGTCTCACTATGTGGCTCTTTAGTCTCACCATGTGGCTCTTTAGTCTCACTATGTGGCTCTTTAGTCTCACCATGTGGCTCTTTAGTCTCACCATGTGGCTCTCTTTAGTCTCACCATGTGGCTCTTTAGTCTCACTATGTGGCTCTTTAGTCTCACCATGTGGCTCTTTAGTCTCACTATGTGGCTCTTTAGTCTCACCATGTGGCTCTTTAGTCTCACCATGTGGCTCTTTAGTCTCACTATGTGGCTCTTTAGTCTCACCATGTGGCTCTCTTTAGTCTCACTATGTGGCTCTTTAGTCTCACTATGTGGCTCTTTAGTCTCACCATGTGGCTCTTTAGTCTCACTATGTGGCTCTTTAGTCTCACCATGTGGCTCTTTAGTCTCACCATGTGGCTCTCTATAGTCTCACTATGTGGCTCTTTAGTCTCACTATTTGGCTCTTTAGTCTCACTATGTGGCTCTTTAGGCTCACCATGTGGCTCTCTTTAGTCTCACTATGTGGCTCTTTAGTCTCACTATGTGGCTCTTTAGTCTCACTATGTGGCTCTCTATAGTCTCACTATGTGGCTCTTTAGTCTCACTATGTGGCTCTCTTTAGTCTCACTATGTGGCTCTTTAGTCTCACTATGTGGCTCTCTTTAGTCTCACTATGTGGCTCTTTAGTCTCACTATGTGGCTCTTTAGTCTCACCATGTGGCTCTTTAGTCTCACTATGTGGCTCTTTAGTCTCACTATGTGGCTCTTTAGTCTCACTATGTGGCTCTTTTGTCTCACTATGTGGCTCTTTAGTCTCACTATGTGGCTCTTTAGTCTCACTATGTGGCTCTCTTTAGTCTCATTATGTGGCTCTTTAGTCTCACTATGTGGCTCTTTAGTCTCACTATGTGGCTCTTTAGTCTCACTATGTGGCTCTTTAGTCTCACTATGTGGCTCTCTTTAGTCTCACCATGTGGCTCTTTAGTCTCACTATGTGGCTCTCTTTAGTCTCACTATGTGGCTCTTTTGTCTCACTATGTGGCTCTCTTTAGTCTCACTATGTGGCTCTTTTGTCTCACTATGTGGCTCTCTTTAGTCTCACTATGTGGCTCTTTAGTCTCACTATGTGGCTCTTTAGTCTCACTATGTGGCTCTTTAGTCTCACTATTTGGCTCTTTTGTCTCACTATGTGGCTCTTTAGTCTCACCATGTGGCTCTTTAGTCTCACTATGTGGCTCTTTAGTCTCACTATGTGGCTCTTTAGTCTCACTATGTGGCTCTTTAGTCTCACTATGTGGCTCTTTAGTCTCACTATGTGGCTCTTTTGTCTCACTATGTGGCTCTTTAGTCTCACTATGTGGCTCTTTAGTCTCACTATGTGGCTCTCTTTAGTCTCACTATGTGGCTCTTTAGTCTCACCATGTGGCTCTTTAGTCTCACCATGTGGCTCTTTAGTCTCACCATGTGGCTCTCTTTAGTCTCACCATGTGGCTCTCTTTAGTCTCACTATGTGGCTCTTTAGTCTCACCATGTGGCTCTTTAGTCTCACCATGTGGCTCTCTTTAGTCTCACCATGTGGCTCTCTTTAGTCTCACTATGTGGCTCTTTAGTCTCACTATGTGGCTCTTTAGTCTCACCATGTGGCTCTTTAGTCTCACCATGTGGCTCTTTAGTCTCACTATGTGGCTCTTTATTCTCACTATGTGGCTCTTTAGTCTCACTATGTGGCTCTTTAGTCTCACTATGTGGCTCTTTAGTCTCATTATGTGGCTCTTTAGTCTCACTATGTGGCTCTTTAGTCTCACTATGTGGCTCTTTAGTCTCATTATGTGGCTCTTTAGTCTCATTATGTGGCTCTTTAGTCTCATTATGTGGCTCTTTAGTCTCATTATGTGGCTCTTTAGTCTCACTATGTGGCTCTTTAGTCTCACTATGTGGCTCTTTAGTCTCACTATGTGGCTCTTTAGTCTCACTATGTGGCTCTTTAGTCTCATTATGTGGCTCTTTAGTCTCATTATGTGGCTCTTTAGTCTCATTATGTGGCTCTTTAGTCTCATTATGTGGCTCTTTAGTCTCACTATGTGGCTCTCTTTAGTCTCATTATGTGGCTCTTTAGTCTCACTATGTGGCTCTTTAGTCTCACCATGTGGCTCTTTAGTCTCATTATGTGGCTCTTTAGTCTCACTATGTGGCTCTTTAGTCTCACCATGTGGCTCTTTAGTCTCATTATGTGGCTCTTTAGTCTCACTATGTGGCTCTTTAGTCTCACTATGTGGCTCTTTAGTCTCATTATGTGGCTCTTTAGTCTCACTATGTGGCTCTTTAGTCTCATTATGTGGCTCTTTAGTCTCACTATGTGGCTCTTTAGTCTCACCATGTGGCTCTTTAGTCTCATTATGTGGCTCTTTAGTCTCACTATGTGGCTCTTTAGTCTCACCATGTGGCTCTTTAGTCTCATTATGTGGCTCTTTAGTCTCACTATGTGGCTCTTTAGTCTCACTATGTGGCTCTTTAGTCTCACTATGTGGCTCTTTAGTCTCACTATGTGGCTCTTTAGTCTCATTATGTGGCTCTTTAGTCTCACTATGTGGCTCTCTTTAGTCTCATTATGTGGCTCTTTAGTCTCACTATGTGGCTCTTTAGTCTCACCATGTGGCTCTTTAGTCTCATTATGTGGCTCTTTAGTCTCACTATGTGGCTCTTTAGTCTCACTATGTGGCTCTTTAGTCTCATTATGTGGCTCTTTAGTCTCATTATGTGGCTCTTTAGTCTCATTATGTGGCTCTTTAGTCTCATTATGTGGCTCTTTAGTCTCACTATGTGGCTCTCTTTAGTCTCATTATGTGGCTCTTTAGTCTCACTATGTGGCTCTTTAGTCTCATTATGTGGCTCTTTAGTCTCATTATGTGGCTCTTTAGTCTCATTATGTGGCTCTTTAGTCTCATTATGTGGCTCTTTAGTCTCACTATGTGGCTCTCTTTAGTCTCATTATGTGGCTCTTTAGTCTCATTATGTGGCTCTTTAGTCTCATTATGTGGCTCTTTAGTCTCACTATGTGGCTCTCTTTAGTCTCATTATGTGGCTCTTTAGTCTCACTATGTGGCTCTTTAGTCTCACTATGTGGCTCTCTTTAGTCTCACTATGTGGCTCTTTAGTCTCACCATGTGGCTCTTTAGTCTCACTATGTGGCTCTTTAGTCTCACTATGTGGCTCTTTAGTCTCACTATGTGGCTCTTTAGTCTCACCATGTGGCTCTTTAGTCTCACTATGTGGCTCTTTAGTCTCATTATGTGGCTCTTTAGTCTCATTATGTGGCTCTTTAGTCTCATTATGTGGCTCTTTAGTCTCATTATGTGGCTCTTTAGTCTCACTATGTGGCTCTTTAGTCTCACTATGTGGCTCTCTTTAGTCTCACTATGTGGCTCTTTAGTCTCACCATGTGGCTCTTTAGTCTCACTATGTGGCTCTTTAGTCTCACTATGTGGCTCTTTAGTCTCACTATGTGGCTCTTTAGTCTCACCATGTTGCTCTTTAGTCTCACTATGTGGCTCTTTAGTCTCATTATGTGGCTCTTTAGTCTCACCATGTGGCTCTTTAGTCTCACTATGTGGCTCTTTAGTCTCACCATGTGGCTCTTTAGTCTCACTATGTGGCTCTTTAGTCTCATTATGTGGCTCTTTAGTCTCATTATGTGGCTCTTTAGTCTCACCATGTGGCTCTTTAGTCTCACTATGTGGCTCTTTAGTCTCACCATGTGGCTCTTTAGTCTCACTATGTGGCTCTTTAGTCTCACCATGTGGCTCTTTAGTCTCACTATGTGGCTCTTTAGTCTCACCATGTGGCTCTTTAGTCTCACCATGTGGCTCTTTTGTCCTTAGGATGAACCAGTTTGTGTCTTAAAGTGTTTCCTGGTTTCAAATAAACAAGGACTTGAGTTTCTCAGCTGTCACTTTGGTCCTTTCCTGTAGGTGGCGTCAAGAGAAGGAGCCAGAGTCAGGCCACAGTAGGAGTAAACAAAGAGGGTAGTTTCAAGTGAAACCAAAAACTCCCTTTATCAGGAGGTGGGCGGGGCTAACTCAGAGTAGGATAAATATCTGAGTTCCCAGACTTGATTCTCAGATTGAGAATGACTCTTGGATGAGAGTCCAGATGATGGAATCTTTTTCGACAGTGGAGCCCTGCTGGACAAATGAGGTGTTACACGACAATATCCTGTAAAGTTACAAGATGAAGGAAACAGTTGCCGAATCCTCAAATTGTGCAAATAAAACCCTGTCTTTGTGTTAAAACTGCTGCTGCTGCTGCTGCTGCTGCTGCTGTTATTAATACAAAGTATCGTCCTTGTCTCAGGCGCGGCGATAACGTACGTGGTCAACATCAGCGTGTTCCTGGTCACTGCGTTCTCCTACACTCGGATCCTGTTGGCAGTCCTGGGTCATGGAGGTCATGACCCGGTCCAGACCCGCTCAAAGGCGCTGCAGACCTGCGTCCCGCACCTGGTGGTGTACGTCCTGTTCAACGTGGGCGTCATCATCATCATCATCTCGTATCGTTTTCCCGTTCTCACTCCGAACATGAAGAAACTCATCAGCATCCTCTTCATCATCGTCCCGCCCACCGTCAACCCGCTCATTTACGGCCTGGTGAGCCGCGAGCTGCGCAGCGCCATCTGCAGGCAACTACGCCGCATCGCACCCAAGAGCCAGAGAGCCTGAAGACACAGCAGAGTCATGACCTCTGCAGTGGAGTCATGACCTCTGCAGTGGAGTCATGACCTCTGCAGTGGACTCATGACCACTGCAGTGGACTCATGACCTCTGCAGTGGAGTCATGACCTCTACAGTGGACTCGTGATCTCTGCAGTGGAGTCGTGACCTCTGCAGTGGAGTCATGACCACTGCAGTGGAGTCATGACCACTGCAGTGGAGTCATGACCTGCAGTGGAGTCATGACCTCTGCAGTGGAGTCATGACCTCTGCAGTGGAGTCATGACCTCTGCAGTGGACTCATGACCACTGCAGTGGACTCATGACCACTGCAGTGGAGTCATTACCTCTGCAGTGGAGTCATGACCTGCAGTGGAGTCATTACCTCTGCAGTGGAGTCATGACCTCTGCAGTGGAGTCATGACCTCTACTGCAGACTCATGACCTCTGCAGTGGAGTCATGACCTCTGCAGTGGAGTCATGACCTCTACAGTGGACTCGTGATCTCTGCAGTGGAGTCGTGACCTCTGCAGTGGAGTCATGACCACTGCAGTGGAGTCATGACCACTGCAGTGGAGTCATGACCTCTGCAGCGGACTCATGACCTTTGCAGTGGACTAATGACCTCTACAGTGGGGTCATGACCTCTACAGCGGACTCATGACCTCTACAGTGGACTCATGACCTCTGCAGGGGACTAATGACCTCTACAGCGGACTCATGACCTCTGACCACCACTGGACCTGGACGCGCTCAGCCCTGCTCATGTCCTCTGCAGTGGAGTCATGACCTCTGCAGTGGAGTCATGACCTCTGCTGCAGACTCATGACCTCTGCAGCAGACTCATGACCTTTGCAGGGGACTAATGACCTCTGCAGCGGACTCATGACCTTTGCAGGGGACTAATGACCTCTACAGTGGGGTCATGACCTCTGCAGCAGACTCATGACCTCTGCAGCAGACTCATGACCTCTGCAGCGGACTCATGACCTCTGCAGCGGACTCATGACTTCTGACCACCACTGGACCTGTTCAGCCCTATTTAACCCTGTTTAACCCAGTTTAACCCTCTTTAACCCAGTTTAACCCTGTTTAACTCTGTTGGTTGCCACTTCTGTCCTTCATGTTTGCAGATATTTATCTTAGATTAACTTTATATTTAAATAAAAATGTTTAAGCCTTGATCGTGTTCTCATTATTCTGGGTCTGAGCCTGTGTCAGGAGCCTGTGTCAGGGGCCTGTGTCAGGAGCCTGTGTCAGGGGCCAGTGTCAGGAGCCAGTGTCAGGGGCCAGTGTCAGGAGCCTGTTTACCCAGAGGCACAGTAGACCAAAGAGATCCTGCTCTACATTTGTGTAGATTTGCAGGAAAGATGTAAAAACACAGTTGAAGGTTAGACCTGGTTTAGTCCTGGTTTAGTCCTGATTTAGTCCTGGTTTAGACCTGGTTTAGACCTGATTTAGTCCTGGTTTAGACCTGGTTTAGACCTGGTTTAGTCCTGGTTTAGTCCTGGTTTAGTCCTGGTTTAGACCTGGTTTAGTCCTGGTTTAGACCTGGTTTAGACCTGGTTTAGTCCTGGTTTAGACCTGGTTTAGTCCTGGTTTAGACCTGGTTTAGTCCTGGTTTAGACCTGGTTTAGACCTGGTTTAGTCCTGGTTTAGACCTGGTTTAGTCCTGGTTTAGACCTGGTTTAGTCCTGGTTTAGACCTGGTTTAGTCCTGGTTTAGTCCTGGTTTAGACCTGGTTTAGTCCTGGTTTAGTCCTGATTTAGTCCTGGTTTAGACCTGGTTTAGACCTGGTTTAGTCCTGGTTTAGTCCTGGTTTAGTCCTGGTTTAGTCCTGGTTTAGACCTGGTTTAGTCCTGGTTTAGTCCTGATTTAGTCCTGGTTTAGACCTGGTTTAGACCTGATTTAGTCCTGGTTTAGACCTGGTTTAGACCTGGTTTAGTCCTGGTTTAGTCCTGGTTTAGTCCTGGTTTAGACCTGGTTTAGTCCTGGTTTAGACCTGGTTTAGACCTGGTTTAGTCCTGGTTTAGACCTGGTTTAGTCCTGGTTTAGACCTGGTTTAGTCCTGGTTTAGACCTGGTTTAGACCTGGTTTAGTCCTGGTTTAGACCTGGTTTAGTCCTGGTTTAGACCTGGTTTAGTCCTGGTTTAGACCTGGTTTAGTCCTGGTTTAGTCCTGGTTTAGACCTGGTTTAGTCCTGGTTTAGTCCTGATTTAGTCCTGGTTTAGACCTGGTTTAGACCTGGTTTAGTCCTGGTTTAGTCCTGGTTTAGTCCTGGTTTAGTCCTGGTTTAGACCTGGTTTAGTCCTGGTTTAGTCCTGGTTTAGTCCTGGTTTAGTCCTGGTTTAGTCCTGGTTTAGACCTGGTTTAGTCCTGGTTTAGTCCTGATTTAGTCCTGGTTTAGTCCTGGTTTAGTCCTGGTTTAGTCCTGACTTTCAGTTGACGTCAGGAGCTCGTCATGTTTCATATTAATATTCCTCATTTACATATTCACAAAACTGTATTTAAGCTGTTACAGCCGGTCAAACACAGAGACTTTCTCTGGACCAGGTAAGATACTGACACCAGGACTAAACCAGGTCTAAATCAGGACTAAACCAGGTCTAAACCAGGTCTAAACCAGGACTAAACCAGGTCTAAACCAGGTCTAAACCAGGACTAAACCAGGTCTAAACCAGGACTAAACCAGGACTAAACCAGGTCTAAACCAGGACTAAACCAGGACTAAACCAGGACTAAACCAGGTCTAAACCAGGACTAAACCAGGACTAAACCAGGTCTAAACCAGGACTAAACCAGGACTAAACCAGGACTAAACCAGGTCTAAACCAGGACTAAACCAGGACTAAACCAGGACTAAACCAGGTCTAAACCAGGACTAAACCAGGACTAAATCAGGACTAAACCAGGACTAAATCAGGACTAAACCAGGACTAAACCAGGTCTAAACCAGGACTAAACCAGGACTAAACCAGGACTAAACCAGGACTAAACCAGGACTAAACCAGGACTAAATCAGGACTAAACCAGGACTAAACCAGGACTACAAATTGATCTTTTTTTCGTCCAATGAAAGAGGAGGAAAATGAAGTGTAAACATGTTTGTTTGTATTTGCTGTTTACGACAGAAAACAAGAGGATAAAATGTGAGGATTTAACTTTTGATCTAGAATGAAGTGATTTTAAACAGACGCTGAGGACTCCTGAAGTACACGTGTTTCATGTATTTAAATATAAAGTATTTGTACTTTTCACAGGTTCAATTAGAACTTACAGCTTACAAGTTGAACAAATGAAGGACTTTGTGTGTTTCAGAGCTGAGCCTGAAGTGAAGTGTTTGTGCTAAAAGTATATTATAAACGTATATATATAGTATATTATTATATATTACTTTAAGTATACAGTATAAATATCAGGTGAAGAGAAAGAGTAAAACTACAGTGCTGTGAAACCCCTGAAGACCTCGTTATAGACTCAATGTGTCTTTGTTTGGTCAAGATTGTGTTATTAAAATGTATAAAGTATAAGTTATGGATTATGACACATTATTGATGCATGAAACTGTCCAGAGCTTTAGAGCTCAATAGAAACATTATAAAACAAGCAGCAACACTTTTACTAGAACACAATATTTGACTGAGATGATAAAAAGAGACTTGGATGAGGTTCGAGCAAAGAAACGTGGTTCGTTTGGAGTTATTTCCAAAGTATTACAAATATAACCTGGACAATCTGGGCCTCATTGTGTTTAGAGTGAAGATGGATTTAGAAATAAACTCTATGTTCTTGTGGAGAATAGATATATTGAATGATTTAAGGCGCTGTATATATCCATATCAGACAAGAACATGTGGGATCCCTCAAGGTTCTGTGATTGGTCCAGAACTTGTCATTATATTGACATTTATAAAGGAGGTTTTAAACTTCATTATGTTTGCAGATGTTCTGGACAAAGACATAACGATAATGATCTATTGGCGAGGATGGAAAGACAGATGGAGTTGAACCTTTTTGATCATTTTAATAATATTAACATGGAAACCACACGTACTTTTTCTGAACCCAAAAATATCACAGACCCTATGTATGTAGTACAAAAGTAAAGATTTACTGACTCGTGATGCATTATCTAGTATTTACAGTACTTATTGTGTGGAGTTTAACTTTAGTTTTATTACAGGAACGAGCCATGAAAAAAACTGATATTTTGAACATATGAATCCACTACTTATTAAATCACACATGATGAAATGTAGCCAATTGTAAAGTACTTCAAATATAGATTATATAGGTTTAGGGTTTGCCAAATATATAAGTAGTCTTGGCTCAGATCTTAGTCTTGGCTCAGATCTAAGTCTTGGCTCAGATCTTAGTCTTGGCTCAGATCTTAGTCTTGGCTCAGATCTAAGTCTTGGCTCAGATCTAAGTCTTGGCTCAGATCTAAGTCTTGGCTCAGATCTAAGTCTTGGCTCAGATCTAAGTCTTGGCTCAGATCTTAGTCTTGGCTCAGATCTAAGTCTTGGCTCAGATCTAAGTCTTGGCTCAGATCTAAGTCTTGGCTCAGATCTTAGTCTTGGCTCAGATCTAAGTCTTGGCTCAGATCTTAGTCTTGGCTCAGATCTTAGTCTTGGCTCAGATCTTAGTCTTGGCTCAGATCTAAGTCTTGGCTCAGATCTAAGTCTTGGCTCAGATCTTAGTCTTGGCTCAGATCTAAGTCTTGGCTCAGATCTTAGTCTTGGCTCAGATCTAAGTCTTGGCTCAGATCTAAGTCTTGGCTCAGATCTAAGTCTTGGCTCAGATCTTAGTCTTGGCTCAGATCTAAGTCTTGGCTCAGATCTTAGTCTTGGCTCAGATCTTAGTCTTGGCTCAGATCTTAGTCTTGGCTCAGATCTAAGTCTTGGCTCAGATCTAAGTCTTGGCTCAGATCTAAGTCTTGGCTCAGATCTAAGTCTTGGCTCAGATCTAAGTCTTGGCTCAGATCTTAGTCTTGGCTCAGATCTAAGTCTTGGCTCAGATCTTAGTCTTGGCTCAGATCTAAGTCTTGGATCAGATCTTAGTCTTGGCTCAGATCTTAGTCTTGGCTCAGATCTTAGTCTTGGCTCAGATCTTAGTCTTGGCTCAGATCTTAGTCTTGGCTCAGATCTAAGTCTTGGCTCAGATCTAAGTCTTGGCTCAGATCTAAGTCTTGGATCAGATCTAAGTCTTGGCTCAGATCTAAGTCTTGGCTCAGATCTTAGTCTTGGCTCAGATCTAAGTCTTGGCTCAGATCTTAGTCTTGGCTCAGATCTTAGTCTTGGCTCAGATCTTAGTCTTGGCTCAGATCTAAGTCTTGGCTCAGATCTAAGTCTTGGCTCAGATCTTAGTCTTGGCTCAGATCTAAGTCTTGGCTCAGATCTTAGTCTTGGCTCAGATCTAAGTCTTGGCTCAGATCTAAGTCTTGGCTCAGATCTAAGTCTTGGCTCAGATCTTAGTCTTGGCTCAGATCTAAGTCTTGGCTCAGATCTTAGTCTTGGCTCAGATCTTAGTCTTGGCTCAGATCTTAGTCTTGGCTCAGATCTAAGTCTTGGCTCAGATCTAAGTCTTGGCTCAGATCTAAGTCTTGGCTCAGATCTAAGTCTTGGCTCAGATCTAAGTCTTGGCTCAGATCTTAGTCTTGGCTCAGATCTAAGTCTTGGCTCAGATCTTAGTCTTGGCTCAGATCTAAGTCTTGGATCAGATCTTAGTCTTGGCTCAGATCTTAGTCTTGGCTCAGATCTTAGTCTTGGCTCAGATCTTAGTCTTGGCTCAGATCTTAGTCTTGGCTCAGATCTAAGTCTTGGCTCAGATCTAAGTCTTGGCTCAGATCTAAGTCTTGGATCAGATCTAAGTCTTGGCTCAGATCTAAGTCTTGGCTCAGATCTTAGTCTTGGCTCAGATCTAAGTCTTGGCTCAGGACTCTGGGTTTGTGTTTCAGATGCACATGTCTAACTCGTCCCTGGACTCGGTGGTGTTTCAGTTGGAGGGCTTCCTTGTTGCCCCTGGATACGGGCCTCTCCTCTTCCTGTTGGTGTTGTGTAACTTCCTGTTGGTGTTGGCGGGAAATGGGGCGGTGCTGGTTGTCGTGGCAACAGAGCGACAGCTGCGGCGGCCGATGTTTGTGCTGATGGTGAACCTGGCACTGGCCGACCTGCTGGGGGCGTCGGCCGTCTGCCCCCGCCTCCTCCATCACTTCCTCTACGCCGACCAGCCAATCAGCTTCCGCTCCATCAGCCACGCCCAGGCACTAGTGCAGGCCTTCGCCGTGCACACCTACGGATTCGCCGTGCAGACAGTGCTCGCCGCCATGGCCTACGACAGGTCCGTTTGTACCACCAACACCTACTACATCCACCGACAGGGCAAACGGGCCTACGACAGGTCCGTTTGTACCACCAACACCTACTACATCCACCGACAGGGCAAACGGGCCTACGACAGGTCCGTTTGTACCACCAACACCTACTACATCCACCGACAGGGCAAACGGGCCTACGACAGGTCCGTTTGTACCACCAACACCTACTACATCCACCGACAGGGCAAACGGGCCTACGACAGGTCCGTTTGTACCACCAACACCTACTACATCCACCGACAGGGCAAACGGGCCTACGACAGGTCCGTTTGTACCACCAACACCTACTACATCCACCGACAGGGCAAACGGGCCTACGACAGGTCCGTTTGTACCACCAACACCTACTACATCCACCGACAGGGCAAACGGGCCTACGACAGGTCCGTTTGTACCACCAACACCTACTACATCCACCGACAGGGCAAACGGGCCTACGACAGGTCCGTTTGTACCACCAACACCTACTACACCCACCGACAGGGCAAACGGGCCTACGACAGGTCCGTTTGTACCACCAACACCTACTACATCCACCGACAGGGCAAACGGGCCTACGACAGGTCCGTTTGTACGACCAACACCTACTACATCCACCGACAGGGCAAACGGGCCTACGACAGGTCCGTTTGTACCACCAACACCTACTACATCCACCGACAGGCCAAACGGGCCTACGACAGGTCCGTTTGTACGACCAACACCTACTACATCCACCGACAGGGCAAACGGGCCTACGACAGGTCCGTTTGTACCACCAACACCTACTACACCCACCGACAGGGCAAACGGGCCTACGGCAGGTCCGTTTGTACCACCAACACCTACTACATCCACCGACAGGGCAAACGGGCCTACGACAGGTCCGTTTGTACCACCAACACCTACTACATCCACCGACAGGGCAAACGGGCCTACGACAGGTCCGTTTGTACCACCAACACCTACTACATCCACCGACAGGGCAAACGGGCCTACGACAGGTCCGTTTGTACCACCAACACCTACTACATCCACCGACAGGGCAAACGGGCCTACGACAGGTCCGTTTGTACCACCAACACCTACTACATCCACCGACAGGGCAAACGGGCCTACGACAGGTCCGTTTGTACCACCAACACCTACTACATCCACCGACAGGGCAAACGGGCCTACGACAGGTCCGTTTGTACCACCAACACCTACTACATCCACCGACAGGGCAAACGGGCCTACGACAGGTCCGTTTGTACCACCAACACCTACTACATCCACCGACAGGGCAAACGGGCCTACGACAGGTCCGTTTGTACCACCAACACCTACTACATCCACCGACAGGGCAAACGGGCCTACGACAGGTCCGTTTGTACCACCAACACCTACTACATCCACCGACAGGGCAAACGGGCCTACGACAGGTCCGTTTGTACCACCAACACCTACTACATCCACCGACAGGGCAAACGGGCCTACGACAGGTCCGTTTGTACCACCAACACCTACTACATCCACCGACAGGGCAAACGGGCCTACGACAGGTCCGTTTGTACCACCAACACCTACTACACCCACCGACAGGGCAAACGGGCCTACGACAGGTCCGTTTGTACCACCAACACCTACTACATCCACCGACAGGGCAAACGGGCCTACGACAGGTCCGTTTGTACGACCAACACCTACTACATCCACCGACAGGGCAAACGGTTCTACGACAGGTCCGTTTGTACCACCAACACCTACTACATCCACCGACAGGGCAAACGGGCCTACGACAGGTCCGTTTGTACCACCAACACCTACTACATCCACCGACAGGCCAAACGGGCCTACGACAGGTCCGTTTGTACGACCAACACCTACTACACCCACCGACAGGGCAAACGGGCCTACGGCAGGTCCGTTTGTACCACCAACACCTACTACACCCACCGACAGGGCAAACGGGCCTACGGCAGGTCCGTTTGTACCACCAACACCTACTACATCCACCGACAGGGCAAACGGGCCTACGACAGGTCCGTTTGTACCACCAACACCTACTACATCCACCGACAGGGCAAACGGGCCTACGACAGGTCCGTTTGTACCACCAACACCTACTACATCCACCGACAGGGCAAACGGGCCTACGACAGGTCCGTTTGTACCACCAACACCTACTACATCCACCGACAGGGCAAACGGGCCTACGACAGGTCCGTTTGTACGACCAACACCTACTACATCCACCGACAGGGCAAACGGGCCTACGACAGGTCCGTTTGTACAGCCAACACCTACTACACCCACCGACAGGGCAAACGGGCCTACGACAGGTCCGTTTGTACCACCAACACCTACTACATCCACCGACAGGGCAAACGGGCCTACGACAGGTCCGTTTGTACCACCAACACCTACTACATCCACCGACAGGGCAAACGGGCCTACGACAGGTCCGTTTGTACCACCAACACCTACTACATCCACCGACAGGGCAAACGGGCCTACGACAGGTCCGTTTGTACCACCAACACCTACTACATCCACCGACAGGGCAAACGGGCCTACGACAGGTCCGTTTGTACCACCAACACCTACTACATCCACCGACAGGGCAAACGGGCCTACGACAGGTCCGTTTGTACCACCAACACCTACTACATCCACCGACAGGGCAAACGGGCCTACGACAGGTCCGTTTGTACCACCAACACCTACTACATCCACCGACAGGGCAAACGGGCCTACGACAGGTCCGTTTGTACCACCAACACCTACTACACCCACCGACAGGGCAAACGGGCCTACGACAGGTCCGTTTGTACCACCAACACCTACTACATCCACCGACAGGGCAAACGGGCCTACGACAGGTCCGTTTGTACGACCAACACCTACTACATCCACCGACAGGGCAAACGGGCCTACGACAGGTCCGTTTGTACCACCAACACCTACTACATCCACCGACAGGCCAAACGGGCCTACGACAGGTCCGTTTGTACGACCAACACCTACTACATCCACCGACAGGGCAAACGGGCCTACGACAGGTCCGTTTGTACCACCAACACCTACTACACCCACCGACAGGGCAAACGGGCCTACGGCAGGTCCGTTTGTACCACCAACACCTACTACATCCACCGACAGGGCAAACGGGCCTACGACAGGTCCGTTTGTACCACCAACACCTACTACATCCACCGACAGGGCAAACGGGCCTACGACAGGTCCGTTTGTACCACCAACACCTACTACATCCACCGACAGGGCAAACGGGCCTACGACAGGTCCGTTTGTACCACCAACACCTACTACATCCACCGACAGGGCAAACGGGCCTACGACAGGTCCGTTTGTACCACCAACACCTACTACATCCACCGACAGGGCAAACGGGCCTACGACAGGTCCGTTTGTACCACCAACACCTACTACATCCACCGACAGGGCAAACGGGCCTACGACAGGTCCGTTTGTACCACCAACACCTACTACATCCACCGACAGGGCAAACGGGCCTACGACAGGTCCGTTTGTACCACCAACACCTACTACATCCACCGACAGGGCAAACGGGCCTACGACAGGTCCGTTTGTACCACCAACACCTACTACATCCACCGACAGGGCAAACGGGCCTACGACAGGTCCGTTTGTACCACCAACACCTACTACATCCACCGACAGGGCAAACGGGCCTACGACAGGTCCGTTTGTACCACCAACACCTACTACATCCACCGACAGGGCAAACGGGCCTACGACAGGTCCGTTTGTACCACCAACACCTACTACATCCACCGACAGGGCAAACGGGCCTACGACAGGTCCGTTTGTACCACCAACACCTACTACACCCACCGACAGGGCAAACGGGCCTACGACAGGTCCGTTTGTACCACCAACACCTACTACATCCACCGACAGGGCAAACGGGCCTACGACAGGTCCGTTTGTACGACCAACACCTACTACATCCACCGACAGGGCAAACGGGCCTACGACAGGTCCGTTTGTACCACCAACACCTACTACATCCACCGACAGGCCAAACGGGCCTACGACAGGTCCGTTTGTACGACCAACACCTACTACACCCACCGACAGGGCAAACGGGCCTACGGCAGGTCCGTTTGTACCACCAACACCTACTACACCCACCGACAGGGCAAACGGGCCTACGGCAGGTCCGTTTGTACCACCAACACCTACTACATCCACCGACAGGGCAAACGGGCCTACGACAGGTCCGTTTGTACCACCAACACCTACTACATCCACCGACAGGGCAAACGGGCCTACGACAGGTCCGTTTGTACCACCAACACCTACTACATCCACCGACAGGGCAAACGGGCCTACGACAGGTCCGTTTGTACCACCAACACCTACTACATCCACCGACAGGGCAAACGGGCCTACGACAGGTCCGTTTGTACGACCAACACCTACTACATCCACCGACAGGGCAAACGGGCCTACGACAGGTCCGTTTGTACAGCCAACACCTACTACACCCACCGACAGGGCAAACGGGCCTACGACAGGTCCGTTTGTACCGCCAACACCTACTACACCCACCGACAGGGCAAACGGGCCTACGACAGGTCCGTTTGTACCGCCAACACCTACTACATCCACCGACAGGGCAAACGGGCCTACGACAGGTCCGTTTGTACCGCCAACACCTACTACATCCACCGACAGGGCAAACGAGCCTACGACAGGTCCGTTTGTACCACCAACACCTACTACATCCACCGACAGGGCAAACGGGCCTACGACAGGTCCGTTTGTACCACCAACACCTACTACATCCACCGACAGGGCAAACGGGCCTACGACAGGTCCGTTTGTACCACCAACACCTACTACATCCACCGACAGGGCAAACGGGCCTACGACAGGTCCGTTTGTACCACCAACACCTACTACATCCACCGACAGGGCAAACGGGCCTACGACAGGTCCGTTTGTACCACCAACACCTACTACACCCACCGACAGGGCAAACGGGCCTACGACAGGTCCGTTTGTACCACCAACACCTACTACATCCACCGACAGGGCAAACGGGCCTACGACAGGTCCGTTTGTACCACCAACACCTACTACATCCACCGACAGGGCAAACGGGCCTACGACAGGTCCGTTTGTACCACCAACACCTACTACATCCACCGACAGGGCAAACGGGCCTACGACAGGTCCGTTTGTACCACCAACACCTACTACATCCACCGACAGGGCAAACGGGCCTACGACAGGTCCGTTTGTACCACCAACACCTACTACATCCACCGACAGGGCAAACGGGCCTACGACAGGTCCGTTTGTACCACCAACACCTACTACATCCACCGACAGGGCAAACGGGCCTACGACAGGTCCGTTTGTACCACCAACACCTACTACATCCACCGACAGGGCAAACGGGCCTACGACAGGTCCGTTTGTACCACCAACACCTACTACATCCACCGACAGGGCAAACGGGCCTACGACAGGTCCGTTTGTACCACCAACACCTACTACATCCACCGACAGGGCAAACGGGCCTACGACAGGTCCGTTTGTACCACCAACACCTACTACATCCACCGACAGGGCAAACGGGCCTACGACAGGTCCGTTTGTACCACCAACACCTACTACATCCACCGACAGGGCAAACGGGCCTACGACAGGTCCGTTTGTACGACCAACACCTACTACATCCACCGACAGGGCAAACGGTTCTACGACAGGTCCGTTTGTACCACCAACACCTACTACATCCACCGACAGGGCAAACGGGCCTACGACAGGTCCGTTTGTACCACCAACACCTACTACATCCACCGACAGGCCAAACGGGCCTACGACAGGTCCGTTTGTACGACCAACACCTACTACACCCACCGACAGGGCAAACGGGCCTACGGCAGGTCCGTTTGTACCACCAACACCTACTACACCCACCGACAGGGCAAACGGGCCTACGGCAGGTCCGTTTGTACCACCAACACCTACTACATCCACCGACAGGGCAAACGGGCCTACGACAGGTCCGTTTGTACCACCAACACCTACTACATCCACCGACAGGGCAAACGGGCCTACGACAGGTCCGTTTGTACCACCAACACCTACTACATCCACCGACAGGGCAAACGGGCCTACGACAGGTCCGTTTGTACCACCAACACCTACTACATCCACCGACAGGGCAAACGGGCCTACGACAGGTCCGTTTGTACGACCAACACCTACTACATCCACCGACAGGGCAAACGGGCCTACGACAGGTCCGTTTGTACAGCCAACACCTACTACACCCACCGACAGGGCAAACGGGCCTACGACAGGTCCGTTTGTACCACCAACACCTACTACATCCACCGACAGGGCAAACGGGCCTACGACAGGTCCGTTTGTACCACCAACACCTACTACATCCACCGACAGGGCAAACGGGCCTACGACAGGTCCGTTTGTACCACCAACACCTACTACATCCACCGACAGGGCAAACGGGCCTACGACAGGTCCGTTTGTACCACCAACACCTACTACATCCACCGACAGGGCAAACGGGCCTACGACAGGTCCGTTTGTACCACCAACACCTACTACATCCACCGACAGGGCAAACGGGCCTACGACAGGTCCGTTTGTACCACCAACACCTACTACATCCACCGACAGGGCAAACGGGCCTACGACAGGTCCGTTTGTACCACCAACACCTACTACATCCACCGACAGGGCAAACGGGCCTACGACAGGTCCGTTTGTACCACCAACACCTACTACACCCACCGACAGGGCAAACGGGCCTACGACAGGTCCGTTTGTACCACCAACACCTACTACATCCACCGACAGGGCAAACGGGCCTACGACAGGTCCGTTTGTACGACCAACACCTACTACATCCACCGACAGGGCAAACGGGCCTACGACAGGTCCGTTTGTACCACCAACACCTACTACATCCACCGACAGGCCAAACGGGCCTACGACAGGTCCGTTTGTACGACCAACACCTACTACATCCACCGACAGGGCAAACGGGCCTACGACAGGTCCGTTTGTACCACCAACACCTACTACACCCACCGACAGGGCAAACGGGCCTACGGCAGGTCCGTTTGTACCACCAACACCTACTACATCCACCGACAGGGCAAACGGGCCTACGACAGGTCCGTTTGTACCACCAACACCTACTACATCCACCGACAGGGCAAACGGGCCTACGACAGGTCCGTTTGTACCACCAACACCTACTACATCCACCGACAGGGCAAACGGGCCTACGACAGGTCCGTTTGTACCACCAACACCTACTACATCCACCGACAGGGCAAACGGGCCTACGACAGGTCCGTTTGTACCACCAACACCTACTACATCCACCGACAGGGCAAACGGGCCTACGACAGGTCCGTTTGTACCACCAACACCTACTACATCCACCGACAGGGCAAACGGGCCTACGACAGGTCCGTTTGTACCACCAACACCTACTACATCCACCGACAGGGCAAACGGGCCTACGACAGGTCCGTTTGTACCACCAACACCTACTACATCCACCGACAGGGCAAACGGGCCTACGACAGGTCCGTTTGTACCACCAACACCTACTACATCCACCGACAGGGCAAACGGGCCTACGACAGGTCCGTTTGTACCACCAACACCTACTACATCCACCGACAGGGCAAACGGGCCTACGACAGGTCCGTTTGTACCACCAACACCTACTACATCCACCGACAGGGCAAACGGGCCTACGACAGGTCCGTTTGTACCACCAACACCTACTACATCCACCGACAGGGCAAACGGGCCTACGACAGGTCCGTTTGTACCACCAACACCTACTACACCCACCGACAGGGCAAACGGGCCTACGACAGGTCCGTTTGTACCACCAACACCTACTACATCCACCGACAGGGCAAACGGGCCTACGACAGGTCCGTTTGTACGACCAACACCTACTACATCCACCGACAGGGCAAACGGGCCTACGACAGGTCCGTTTGTACCACCAACACCTACTACATCCACCGACAGGCCAAACGGGCCTACGACAGGTCCGTTTGTACGACCAACACCTACTACACCCACCGACAGGGCAAACGGGCCTACGGCAGGTCCGTTTGTACCACCAACACCTACTACACCCACCGACAGGGCAAACGGGCCTACGGCAGGTCCGTTTGTACCACCAACACCTACTACATCCACCGACAGGGCAAACGGGCCTACGACAGGTCCGTTTGTACCACCAACACCTACTACATCCACCGACAGGGCAAACGGGCCTACGACAGGTCCGTTTGTACCACCAACACCTACTACATCCACCGACAGGGCAAACGGGCCTACGACAGGTCCGTTTGTACCACCAACACCTACTACATCCACCGACAGGGCAAACGGGCCTACGACAGGTCCGTTTGTACGACCAACACCTACTACATCCACCGACAGGGCAAACGGGCCTACGACAGGTCCGTTTGTACAGCCAACACCTACTACACCCACCGACAGGGCAAACGGGCCTACGACAGGTCCGTTTGTACCGCCAACACCTACTACACCCACCGACAGGGCAAACGGGCCTACGACAGGTCCGTTTGTACCGCCAACACCTACTACATCCACCGACAGGGCAAACGGGCCTACGACAGGTCCGTTTGTACCGCCAACACCTACTACATCCACCGACAGGGCAAACGAGCCTACGACAGGTCCGTTTGTACCACCAACACCTACTACATCCACCGACAGGGCAAACGGGCCTACGACAGGTCCGTTTGTACCACCAACACCTACTACATCCACCGACAGGGCAAACGGGCCTACGACAGGTCCGTTTGTACCACCAACACCTACTACATCCACCGACAGGGCAAACGGGCCTACGACAGGTCCGTTTGTACCACCAACACCTACTACATCCACCGACAGGGCAAACGGGCCTACGACAGGTCCGTTTGTACCACCAACACCTACTACACCCACCGACAGGGCAAACGGGCCTACGACAGGTCCGTTTGTACCACCAACACCTACTACATCCACCGACAGGGCAAACGGGCCTACGACAGGTCCGTTTGTACCACCAACACCTACTACATCCACCGACAGGGCAAACGGGCCTACGACAGGTCCGTTTGTACCACCAACACCTACTACATCCACCGACAGGGCAAACGGGCCTACGACAGGTCCGTTTGTACCACCAACACCTACTACACCCACCGACAGGGCAAACGGGCCTACGACAGGTCCGTTTGTACCACCAACACCTAATACATCCACCGACAGGGCAAACGGGCCTACGACAGGTCCGTTTGTACCACCAACACCTACTACATCCACCGACAGGGCAAACGGGCCTACGACAGGTCCGTTTGTACCACCAACACCTACTACATCCACCGACAGGGCAAACGGGCCTACGACAGGTCCGTTTGTACCACCAACACCTACTACATCCACCGACAGGGCAAACGGGCCTACGACAGGTCCGTTTGTACCACCAACACCTACTACATCCACCGACAGGGCAAACGGGCCTACGACAGGTCCGTTTGTACCACCAACACCTACTACATCCACCGACAGGGCAAACGGGCCTACGACAGGTCCGTTTGTACCACCAACACCTACTACATCCACCGACAGGGCAAACGGGCCTACGACAGGTCCGTTTGTACCACCAACACCTACTACATCCACCGACAGGGCAAACGGGCCTACGACAGGTCCGTTTGTACCACCAACACCTACTACACCCACCGACAGGGCAAACGGGCCTACGACAGGTCCGTTTGTACCACCAACACCTACTACACCCACCGACAGGGCAAACGAGCCTACGACAGGTCCGTTTGTACCACCAACACCTACTACATCCACCGACAGGGCAAACGGGCCTACGACAGGTCCGTTTGTACCACCAACACCTACTACATCCACCGACAGGGCAAACGGGCCTACGACAGGTCCGTTTGTACCACCAACACCTACTACATCCACCGACAGGGCAAACGGGCCTACGACAGGTCAGTTTGTACGACCAACACCTACTACATCCACCGACAGGGCAAACGGGCCTACGACAGGTCCGTTTGTACCACCAACACCTACTACATCCACCGACAGGGCAAACGGGCCTACGACAGGTCCGTTTGTACCACCAACACCTACTACACCCACCGACAGGGCAAACGGGCCTACGACAGGTCCGTTTGTACCACCAACACCTACTACATCCACCGACAGGGCAAACGGGCCTACGACAGGTCCGTTTGTACCACCAACACCTACTACATCCACCGACAGGGCAAACGGGCCTACGACAGGTCCGTTTGTACCACCAACACCTACTACATCCACCGACAGGGCAAACGGGCCTACGACAGGTCCGTTTGTACCACCAACACCTACTACATCCACCGACAGGGCAAACGGGCCTACGACAGGTCCGTTTGTACCACCAACACCTACTACATCCACCGACAGGGCAAACGGGCCTACGACAGGTCCGTTTGTACCACCAACACCTACTACATCCACCGACAGGGCAAACGGGCCTACGACAGGTCCGTTTGTACCACCAACACCTACTACATCCACCGACAGGGCAAACGGGCCTACGACAGGTCCGTTTGTACCACCAACACCTACTACATCCACCGACAGGGCAAACGGGCCTACGACAGGTCCGTTTGTACCACCAACACCTACTACATCCACCGACAGGGCAAACGGGCCTACGGCAGGTCCGTTTGTACCACCAACACCTACTACATCCACCGACAGGGCAAACGGGCCTACGACAGGTCCGTTTGTACCACCAACACCTACTACATCCACCGACAGGGCAAACGGGCCTACGACAGGTCCGTTTGTACCACCAACACCTACTACATCCACCGACAGGGCAAACGGGCCTACGACAGGTCCGTTTGTACCACCAACACCTACTACATCCACCGACAGGGCAAACGGGCCTACGGCAGGTCCGTTTGTACCACCAACACCTACTACATCCACCGACAGGGCAAACGGGCCTACGACAGGTCCGTTTGTACCACCAACACCTACTACACCCACCGACAGGGCAAACGGGCCTACGACAGGTCCGTTTGTACGACCAACACCTACTACATCCACCGACAGGGCAAACGGGCCTACGACAGGTCCGTTTGTACGACCAACACCTACTACATCCACCGACAGGGCAAACGGGCCTACGACAGGTCCGTTTGTACCACCAACACCTACTACATCCACCGACAGGGCAAACGGGCCTACGACAGGTCCGTTTGTACCACCAACACCTACTACATCCACCGACAGGGCAAACGGGCCTACGACAGGTCCGTTTGTACCACCAACACCTACTACATCCACCGACAGGGCAAACGGGCCTACGACAGGTCCGTTTGTACCACCAACACCTACTACATCCACCGACAGGGCAAACGGGCCTACGGCAGGTCCGTTTGTACCACCAACACCTACTACATCCACCGACAGGGCAAACGGGCCTACGACAGGTCCGTTTGTACGACCAACACCTACTACATCCACCGACAGGGCAAACGGGCCTACGACAGGTCCGTTTGTACCACCAACACCTACTACATCCACCGACAGGGCAAACGGGCCTACGACAGGTCCGTTTGTACCACCAACACCTACTACATCCACCGACAGGGCAAACGGGCCTACGACAGGTCCGTTTGTACCACCAACACCTACTACATCCACCGACAGGGCAAACGGGCCTACGACAGGTCCGTTTGTACCACCAACACCTACTACATCCACCGACAGGGCAAACGGGCCTACGACAGGTCCGTTTGTACCACCAACACCTACTACATCCACCGACAGGGCAAACGGGCCTACGACAGGTCCGTTTGTACCACCAACACCTACTACACCCACCGACAGGGCAAACGGGCCTACGACAGGTCCGTTTGTACCACCAACACCTACTACACCCACCGACAGGGCAAACGGGCCTACGACAGGTCCGTTTGTACCACCAACACCTACTACATCCACCGACAGGGCAAACGGGCCTACGACAGGTCCGTTTGTACGACCAACACCTACTACATCCACCGACAGGGCAAACGGGCCTACGACAGGTCCGTTTGTACCACCAACACCTACTACATCCACCGACAGGGCAAACGGGCCTACGACAGGTCCGTTTGTACCACCAACACCTACTACATCCACCGACAGGGCAAACGGGCCTACGACAGGTCCGTTTGTACCACCAACACCTACTACATCCACCGACAGGGCAAACGGGCCTACGACAGGTCCGTTTGTACAACCAACACCTACTACACCCACCGACAGGGCAAACGGGCCTACGACAGGTCCGTTTGTACCACCAACACCTACTACATCCACCGACAGGGCAAACGGGCCTACGACAGGTCCGTTTGTACCACCAACACCTACTACACCCACCGACAGGGCAAACGGGCCTACGACAGGTCCGTTTGTACCACCAACACCTACTACATCCACCGACAGGGCAAACGGGCCTACGACAGGTCCGTTTGTACCACCAACACCTACTACATCCACCGACAGGGCAAACGGGCCTACGACAGGTCCGTTTGTACCACCAACACCTACTACATCCACCGACAGGGCAAACGGGCCTACGGCAGGTCCGTTTGTACCACCAACACCTACTACATCCACCGACAGGGCAAACGGGCCTACGACAGGTCCGTTTGTACCACCAACACCTACTACATCCACCGACAGGGCAAACGGGCCTACGACAGGTCCGTTTGTACCACCAACACCTACTACATCCACCGACAGGGCAAACGGGCCTACGACAGGTCCGTTTGTACCACCAACACCTACTACATCCACCGACAGGGCAAACGGGCCTACGACAGGTCCGTTTGTACCACCAACACCTACTACATCCACCGACAGGGCAAACGGGCCTACGACAGGTCCGTTTGTACGACCAACACCTACTACATCCACCGACAGGGCAAACGGGCCTACGACAGGTCCGTTTGTACCACCAACACCTACTACATCCACCGACAGGGCAAACGGGCCTACGACAGGTCCGTTTGTACCACCAACACCTACTACACCCACCGACAGGGCAAACGGGCCTACGACAGGTCCGTTTGTACCACCAACACCTACTACCTACCTTAATTAATAATTTTATTTCTTCTTATAATCTTGATTTGATGTTTTTAACTGAAACATGACTTGACAAAAACACAGGAAATGTAGTTCTGACAGAATCTGCTCCAACTTTAAGTTTGAATCTGAAACACGAGAAAACAAAAAGGGGGCGGAGTCTGTGCTGTCTTTAGAGATGAAATAATGACCCGCAGGTTGTTCTTTTGGGGTCTTTTCATTATTTGAGTTTGTCTCCTTTAAAATGGAGCTAAAACAGTCTCAGTCTCTTCATTGTCTTACACAAACCTCTCCAGCACTGACAACGTTTCACTGATGATTTGACTGAGACGTTTCAGTCGCACAGACTTTGATGGTTTGGTCATTACAGGTGATTTTAATGTTCATGTTGATAATGTTTGTGACAGAAACGCTAAAGAGCTTCATGCTGTCCTTGAAACCTTCAGTCTTAGTCAGCATGTGAGAGGCCCCACCCACAGCAGAGAGGCCACACCCACAGCAGAGAGGCCACACCCACAGCAGAGAGGCTCCACCCACAGCAGAGAGGCCCCACCCACAGCAGAGAGGCCCCACCCACAGCAGAGAGGCCCCACCCACAGCAGAGAGGCCCCACCCACAGCAGAGAGGCCAAACCCACAGCAGAGAGGCCACACCCACAGCAGAGAGGCCCCACCCACAGCAGAGAGGCCACACCCACAGCAGAGAGGCCCCACCCACAGCAGAGAGGCCACACCCACAGCAGAGAGGCCCCACCCACAGCAGAGAGGCCACACCCACAGCAGAGAGGCCACACCCACAGCAGAGAGGCCACACCCACAGCAGAGAGGCCACACCCACAGCAGAGAGGCCACACCCACAGCAGAGAGGCCACACCCACAGCAGAGAGGCCCCACCCACAGCAGAGAGGCCACACCCACAGCAGAGAGGCCCCACCCACAGCAGAGAGGCCCCACCCACAGCAGAGAGGCCCCACCCACAGCAGAGAGGCCACACCCACAGCAGAGAGGCCACACCCACAGCAGAGAGGCCCCACCCACAGCAGAGAGGCCCCACCCACAGCAAAGGACACACTCTAGATCTCATAATTACAAAGGGGGTAAATATTTCAAATGTTAATGTGATCGATGTTGCTCTGTCTGATCATTTCTGTGTCTTCTTTGACCTGTCTGTTTCTCCCAAACCTCCGGTTGGTCCTGCAGCTGTTCAGAGGTTGGTCCTGCAGTTGTTCAGAGGAGACACATAAGTGATGGCACAGGTGCACTGTTTATGGAAATGATAAACTTCGAAAATGTCTCATGTTCTAATGTAAATGATTTGTTGAACTCTGTTACATCTAGTGTTTTGAATGTTCTGGACACCATCGCCCCTATAAAGGCTAAAATGGTTAAAAATAAGCAGAAGTTGCCATGGAGACATGATGATTGGGTCAGGGCACAGAAAAGGGAACGGAAATGGCTCAAGTCAAAGCTCCAGGTTCAAAAAGAGATTTACAAAGAAAAGCTGAACATGTACAACCTAATCTTATGTAGAACTAGGGAAAGATATTTTTCTGAAATTATTGGAAGCTGCAGTAACAACTCGCGTGTCCTGTTTCCACAGTAACAGATGAACAAACCCTCCAGCTCAGCTGCCGTTAGAACTCATTTCCACATCAAGTGTAATGAGTTTGCATTATTCTTTAATGACAAAGTTCAGGGCATTAAAAATGCTATAAATCCCACAATGCAAAAAATTACCCTAAAACCACCAAGACACTTAGAGCTAACTCACTTTGCACCAGTAACTGACAAAACTGTCCATGAGATCATCACCAGTCTGAGTTCATCTACATGCTGCCTTGATGTGTTACCCACCAGATTTCTAAAGTCTGTGCTGAACAGTTTGTTAGCACCATTCACTCACATAATTAACATGTCGCTTCAATCTGGAACATTCCCAATGTCTTTGAAAACTGCGGTCATAAAGCCTCTCCTAAAGAAGATCAGTCTTGATGCCGCAGTACTGAGTCATGACTGGCCCATCTCTAATCTGCCATTTTGGGGCAAAGTCCTTGAAAAGGTTGTTTACCAACAGCTCACAGATTTCCTCTTAATAAACAACTCATTTGATGTTTTTCAGTCAGGTTTTAGACCTCATCACAGCACTGAGACTGCTCTTGTCAAGGTGACAAATGACATCCGCCTGAACACTGACACGGGCAAAGCCTCAGTCTTAATTCTGTTGGATCTGATGCTGCTTTTGACACTGTTGATCATGGGATCCTCTTACAGAGACTAGAGGACTGGGTGGGCATCACTGGCACTGCCCTAAACTGGTTAAGGTCCTATCTGGAAGACAGGAAGTACTTTGTTGAAATTGGTAGCTGTGTCTCAGACCACATGACCCTGACCTGTGGAGTGCCCCAAGGGTCAGTCCTGGGTCCCCCTCTGTTCAACCTCTACATGCTGCCGTTGGGTCAGTTGATACGCAGTGAAAATGTGTCCTATCACAATGATGCAGACGACACTCAGATCTATGTTTCACTATCGGCAGGTGACTATGGACCAGTAGATTCACTCTGTCACTGCATCCAACAGATCGGTTTGTGGAGCAAAACAACTTTCTCCAGCTGAACTCAGACAAGACTGAAATAATCGTTTTTGTCACAGAAACAAAGAGAAAGTGTTAGCGGTCACCTCCAGAGTCTCGCTCTAAAACCTACAAACCAAATTAGAAATCTGGGGGTAATAATGGACTCAGACTTGAACTTTAATAGCCACATCAAATCAATAACATCAGCAGCTTTTTACCATCTAAAAAACATTGCCAAAATCAAAAATATAGTGTCAAAACCAGATTTAGAGAGACTTATCCATGCGTTTGTCTCCAGTAGATTAGACTGTAACGGCCGCTCACTGGCCTCTCCAAACGAGCTGTAAAACAGCTGCAGTTCATCCAGAACGCTGCTGCTCGGGTCCTGACTAGAACCAGGAAGTATGATCACATTAGTCCTGTTCTCAGGTCTCTGCACTGCCCCCTGTGGCTCAGAGAAGAGACTTTAAAGCAGCTCTGCTTGTGTACAAGTCTCTCCATGGCCTAGCACCAAAGTACATCTTGGATATGTTAGTGCCATATGAACCATCTCGGACTCTGAGGACCTCAGGGACCGGCCTCCTGCTGGTGCCCAGAGTCAGGACTAAACATGGGGAATCTGCGTTTCAGTTTTATGCAGCTAAAATCTGGAACATTCTTCCTGAAGATGTGAGACAGGCTTCTACTCTGACAATGTTCAAATCTAAGCTAAAAACAGTTTTAAGTGCTCGCTGGGGGCAACACTGGGGCAATTTTTTAGCATTTTGCGCTGTGCATTTTCGGCGTCCCGTGCAGCAAACTCTAAAGTTAAAAAATCGTAACTGTTTTGTCCTAACCTTAACAAAATGATTTGTTCATAACCCTAATCGTACCACTAATGTGAAAAAATGTATTGTATTAATTAAATTAGCCATTTCTTGTTTGGAATGCACCGAGGAGTTTGCGAACAACCTCAGGTTTGAGGTCTGGTCCAGTCCTGCTTCAGTCCTGGTCTTTGTGTCTCCTCAGGTTTGAGGTCTGGTCCAGTCCTGCTTCAGTCCTGGTCTTTGTGTCTCCTCAGGTTTGAGGTCTGGTCCAGTCCTGCTTCAGTCCTGGTCTTTGTGTCTCCTCAGGTTTGAGGTCTGGTCCAGTCCTGCTTCAGTCCTGGTCTTTGTGTCTCCTCAGGTTTGAGGTCTGGTCCAGTCCTGCTTCAGTCCTGGTCTTTGTGTCTCCTCAGGTTTGAGGTCTGGTCCAGTCCTGCTTCAGTCCTGGTCTTTGTGTCTCCTCAGGTTTGAGGTCTGGTCCAGTCCTGCTTCAGTCCTGGTCTTTGTGTCTCCTCAGGTTTGAGGTCTGGTCCAGTCCTGCTTCAGTCCTGGTCTTTGTGTCTCCTCAGGTTTGAGGTCTGGTCCAGTCCTGCTTCAGTCCTGGTCTTTGTGTCTCCTCAGGTTTGAGGTCTGGTCCAGTCCTGCTTCAGTCCTGGTCTTTATGTCTCCTCAGGTTTGAGGTCTGGTCCAGTCCTGCTTCAGTCCTGGTCTTTGTGTCTCCTCAGGTTTGAGGTCTGGTCCAGTCCTGCTTCAGTCCTGGTCTTTGTGTCTCCTCAGGTTTGAGGTCTGGTCCAGTCCTGCTTCAGTCCTGGTCTTTGTGTCTCCTCAGGTTTGAGGTCTGGTCCAGTCCTGCTTCAGTCCTGGTCTTTGTGTCTCCTCAGGTTTGAGGTCTGGTCCAGTCCTGCTTCAGTCCTGGTCTTTGTGTCTCCTCAGGTTTGAGGTCTGGTCCAGTCCTGCTTCAGTCCTGGTCTTTGTGTCTCCTCAGGTTTGAGGTCTGGTCCAGTCCTGCTTCAGTCCTGGTCTTTGTGTCTCCTCAGGTTTGAGGTCTGGTCCAGTCCTGCTTCAGTCCTGGTCTTTGTGTCTCCTCAGGTTTGAGGTCTGGTCCAGTCCTGCTTCAGTCCTGGTCTTTGTGTCTCCTCAGGTTTGAGGTCTGGTCCAGTCCTGCTTCAGTCCTGGTCTTTGTGTCTCCTCAGGTACGTGGCAGTGTGTGAGCCGCTCCGGTATCACTCCATCATGACTCCGCTCCGGCTCTTCTGGCTCTGTTTTTGGTCCTGGTTCTTGGCTCTGGTCTTGATCGGGATCCTGTTTGGACTTCACGCTGGGAGCAGGTTTTGTGGGACTCTGATTCAACACGTGTACTGCAGTAACAGAGGAATACTTCAACTGGCCTGTGAGCCCACGCCCATCAACAACTACTACGGTCAGTGCCATGTTTACTGCAAATACTACAAATACTGCAAATACTGCAAATACTGCTGCCGCTAATAATTCGACCAAGTCTGCAAATTTATGGTCAATATGACAATAACTATAGAGCGAATAAATCCTACTACTACAACTACTACTATAATATTAGTACTGTAAGGGTTGGAAGGGACGCTGGAATTACGCCTAGTGTGGACGGGTCCGTCTGGATTCCATCAAATCCATTAGTTTTAAAAATATTTATTGTGATTTCAGCTGGGAAGACTCAATGTTTCCATGTGGCAGCAGCTTGTCAGATTATTTCAGGAAAAAGTCTAACAATTGGTGCAGCCGATCTCCTGATTAGATGAAGGGTAAATGGGAAAGAGAAGATCGTCTTGTTGTGAACTGTTACGGAATTTCTGCAAACAATCACCAAGGAAAGATGAAACAGAAACAGAGTTTGTCTCTCTCCAAAGGTGGAGTTTATTCACGTGCACAGTGAACGATCTCTCTCCCTGACAGAGGATTCTGTCCCTCCTCCAGAACATTTACAAAGCACATCCTTATAAAGGCAGTGACAAACATTGACACGTACGCACATCATCACAATCAAATCAGCTCCAAAAGAGATAAAACAACCATCACAGATGTGAAGATTCAAGCTTCTCCTTCAGAGGTGACTTGACCCTCAACCGGAGGTGACCTGACCCTCAACCGGAGGTGACCTGACCCTCAACCGGAGGTGACCTGACCCTCAACCGGAGGTGACCTGACCCTCAACCGGAGGTGACCTGACCCTCAACCGGAGGTGACTTGACCCTCAACCGGAGGTGACCTGACCCTCAACCGGAGGTGACTTGACCCTCAACCAGAGGTGACCTGACCCTCAACCGGAGGTGACTTGACCCACAATCCACGTCCTGACGCATGACTCCACGATACAAAGGCGCCGGATCACATTTATTCCTCCTCCCCAGACACTTCCTCCAACTCCTCCGGGGGGATCCAGAGGCGTTCCCAGGCCAGCCGAGAGACATAGTTTCTCCAGGGTCCTGGGTCTTCCCCAGGGCCTCTTCCCCCCAGCGAGGCGCCCAGGAGGCTCCGGAACAGATGCCCGAGCCACCTCAGCTGGCTCCTCTCGACGTGGAGGAGCAGCGGCTTTACTCCGAGCTCCCCCCGTGTGGCCGAGCTCCTCACCTTATCTCTAAGGGAGTGCCCAGCCACACGGCGGAGGAAACTCATTTTGACCGCTTGTATTCGCAATCTTGTCCTTTGGGTCATTACCCAAAGCTTATGACCATAGGTGAGGTCAGGAACGTAGACCAACCGGTAAATCAAGACCTTTGTCTTTGGACTCAGCTCCTTCTTCACCACAACAGTCAATGCAGCGACTGCGTCGATCCAACTGTCAATTTCACGCTCCATCCTTCCCTCACTCGTGAACAAGACCCCGAGATACTTGAACTCCTCCACTTGGGGCAATGACCCCCCACCTACCTGAAGAGGGCAAGCCACCTTTTTCCAGTCGAGAACCATGGCCTCGGATTTGGAGCTGATTCTCATCCCAGACGCTTCACACTCGGCGCAAACCGTCCCAGTGCAGCTGCAGGTCCGGGTTTGATGGATCCATCAGGACAACATTGTCTGCAAACAGCAGAGATGAGACCCTATGGTTCCCAAACCGGACACCCTCTAACCCCTGACCACACCCTCCGACCCCTGACCACACCCTCTGACCCCTGACCACACCCTCTGACCCCTGACTGCGCCTAGAAATTCTGTCCATAAAAACTATGATCAGAACCGGTGACAAAGGGCAGCCCTGAGGAGTTCCACACGCACTGAAAACAGGTCTGACTTACTGTAATGAACACAGCTCCTGCTCCTGTCAGACAGGGACCGGACAGCCCTGAGCAAAGGGCCCCGGACCCCGTACTCCCGGAGCACCCCCCAAAGGACACCCCGAGGGACACGGTCGAAAGCCTTCTCCAGATCCACAAAGCACATGTGGACTTGTTGGGCAAACTCCCATGAACCCTCAAGCACCCGATGGAGGGTACAGAGCTGGTCCAGTGTTCCACGACCGGGACGAAAACCACTCTGCTCCTCCTGAATCTGAGGTTCTATCGGTCAGATTCTCCTCTCCAGGACCTGGAATAGACCTTATGGTAGGCTGAGGAGTGTGATCCCTCTGTAGTTGGAACACACCCTCCGGTCCCCCTTCTTGAACAGAGGAACCACCACTCCGGTCTGCCAGTCCAGAGGCACTGTCCCCGACCGCCACGCCCTGTTGCAGAGACGTGTCAGCCAAGACAGTCCTACAAAATCCAGAGACTTTAGGTCCTCAGGGCGGTTCTCATCCACCCCCGGAGCCCTGCCACCGAGGAGTTTGCGAAACAACCTCAGTGACTTCAGCTTGGGTGATGGATGAGCCAGCCTCCGAGTCCCCGGTCTCTACTTCCTCTTCGGAAGACGTGACTGATGGATTAAGGAGGTCCTCAAAGTATTCCTTCCACCGTCCGACGACATCCCCAGTCGAGGTCAGCAGGTCTCCACCCGCACCGTATACCGTGTTGGTGAAGCACTGCTTCCCTCTCCTGAGGCGCTGGACGGTTTGCCAGGATTTCTTTAGGGCCGACCGATAGTCCTCCTCCATGGCCTCCCGAACTCCTCCCAGCCCCGGGTTTTTCCCCCTGCACAGCACGAGCTGCGCCTGCTTGGCCTGCCGATACCTGTCGATGACCTCAGGAGACCTACAAGCCAGAGTGGCCTGATAGGCCTCCTTCTTTAGTCTGACGACATCCCTTACTTCCCGTGTCCACCACCGGGTTCGGGGGTTGCCTTGTCCACCGGAGTGAACTCCAACATGTGGCGGCTGAGCTGAGGGGCTATAAGCCCACACCAGCCCCGCCTCTCCCCGCGGGCAGCACCAGAGAAGTGGAGCGTCCAGCCCCTCTCGAGGAGATGGTTCCAGAGCCCAAACTGTGCTGGAGGTGAGGCCGACTATATCTAGTCGGTATCGCTCAACCTCCCGCACAGGCTCAGGCTCCTGCCCCCAGCGAGGTGACGTTCCATGTCCCCAGAGTTAGTCTCTGTGTCTGGAGATCTGGTTGCCCCTGCCGTCGACGGCCGCACAGATCACTCTGCACCGGCCCCTTATGGATCCTCCTGCGGGTGGTGGGCCCACGGGGGGGCGGCCCCACGTCGCTCTTTCAGGCTGTGCCCGGCCGGGCCCCGTGGGAAAAGACCCGGCCACCAGGCGCTTGCCATCGAGCACCCACCCCAGGCCTGGCTCCGGTGACGCTGATCTGGGCGACGTAAACGGTCTTTTTCTTGTTGTCATCATAAGAGGCTTCTGAACCGATCTTTGTCTGACCCGTCACTTAGGACCTGTTTGCCTTGGGAGACCCGACCAGGGTCTTGAAGCCCCCGACGACATAGCTCCCGGGATCATTCGGGCGCTCAAACCCCTCCACCACGTTAAGGTGTCGGTTCAAGGAGAGGCAATAAATTCTCCTCAGGCTCCAAACTGCATTCAGCTTTTTTTGGCACTAAAACAGCGTTAGCACATGTTTCACGCAGATCTCACGAGTCAGAACAAAACGGACACATTATATATGACAGCGCTTGTAAACCCGGGAAACACATATGAGCAGAAACAGCAGTTAAATCCACACTCGCCTCTTTAGCGCTTTGTAAAATTCCAAAACTACACGGCTCCTTAAATCCTCTGTCCTACTCATGTGGTTTGTGTTTAAGACTCGGCTTCTCATGCCAAACACTCAAATATCAGGAAAGAAATGAAGACTTTTGCCTCGTCTCGTCCGTTCAACCAAAACAACACTTTGCAGCGTCTCTGAATGAGATCGAGCGTCAAAGTGTCAATTCTGCAATTCAGAGGAGAGACACACATGACACACAACTGTGGGCTTTTTTGCTTAAAGAACAGATTTTCTTTTTGAACAAAGATCATCTCTGGAACTCTTTCTCTTCATCTTTTGTCCTGCTCAGAATCTTCTCCTCTTTGTCTTTGATTCAGTGTTTTGTGTCTTTAAGATGAAGCTGAACGACGCTCTGTGGTCCTGAACTCTAGTGTCTGACGTGTGAGAGCCTCTGCTGCAGTGGCTCTTTAGTCTCACTATGTGGCTCTTTAGTCTCACTATGTGGCTCTTTAGTCTCACTATGTGGCTCTTTAGTCTCACCATGTGGCTCTTTAGTCTCACTATGTGGCTCTTTAGTCTCACTATGTGGCTCTTTAGTCTCACTATGTGGCTCTTTTGTCTCACTATGTGGCTCTTTAGTCTCACCATGTGGCTCTTTAGTCTCACCATGTGGCTCTTTAGTCTCACTATGTGGCTCTTTAGTCTCACTATGTGGCTCTTTAGTCTCACTATGTGGCTCTTTAGTCTCACCATGTGGCTCTTTAGTCTCACCATGTGGCTCTTTAGTCTCACTATGTGGCTCTTTAGTCTCACTATGTGGCTCTTTAGTCTCACTATTTGGCTCTTTTGTCTCACTATGTGGCTCTTTAGTCTCACTATTTGGCTCTTTTGTCTCACTATGTGGCTCTCTATAGTCTCACTATGTGGCTCTTTAGTCTCACTATGTGGCTCTTTAGTCTCACTATGTGGCTCTTTAGTCTCACTATGTGGCTCTTTAGTCTCACTATGTGGCTCTTTAGTCTCACTATGTGGCTCTTTAGGCTCACTATGTGGCTCTTTAGTCTCACCATGTGGCTCTTTAGTCTCACTATGTGGCTCTCTTTAGTCTCACCATGTGGCTCTCTTTAGTCTCACTATGTGGCTCTTTAGTCTCACCATGTGGCTCTTTAGTCTCACCATGTGGCTCTTTAGTCTCACCATGTGGCTCTCTTTAGTCTCACCATGTGGCTCTCTTTAGTCTCACCATGTGGCTCTTTAGTCTCACTATGTGGCTCTTTAGTCTCACTATGTGGCTCTTTAGTCTCACTATGTGGCTCTTTAGTCTCACTATGTGGCTCTTTAGTCTCACTATGTGGCTCTTTAGTCTCACTATGTGGCTCTTTAGTCTCACCATGTGGCTCTTTAGTCTCACTATGTGGCTCTTTAGTCTCACTATGTGGCTCTTTAGTCTCACTATGTGGCTCTTTTGTCTCACTATGTGGCTCTTTAGTCTCACCATGTGGCTCTTTAGTCTCACCATGTGGCTCTTTAGTCTCACTATGTGGCTCTTTAGTCTCACTATGTGGCTCTTTAGTCTCACTATGTGGCTCTTTAGTCTCACCATGTGGCTCTTTAGTCTCACCATGTGGCTCTTTAGTCTCACTATGTGGCTCTTTAGTCTCACTATGTGGCTCTTTAGTCTCACTATTTGGCTCTTTTGTCTCACTATGTGGCTCTTTAGTCTCACTATTTGGCTCTTTTGTCTCACTATGTGGCTCTTTAGTCTCACTATGTGGCTCTTTAGTCTCACTATGTGGCTCTTTAGTCTCACTATGTGGCTCTTTAGGCTCACTATGTGGCTCTTTAGTCTCACCATGTGGCTCTTTAGTCTCACTATGTGGCTCTCTTTAGTCTCACCATGTGGCTCTCTTTAGTCTCACTATGTGGCTCTTTAGTCTCACCATGTGGCTCTTTAGTCTCACCATGTGGCTCTTTAGTCTCACCATGTGGCTCTCTTTAGTCTCACCATGTGGCTCTCTTTAGTCTCACTATGTGGCTCTTTAGTCTCACTATGTGGCTCTTTAGTCTCACCATGTGGCTCTTTAGTCTCACTATGTGGCTCTCTTTAGTCTCACTATGTGGCTCTTTAGTCTCACTATGTGGCTCTTTAGTCTCACCATGTGGCTCTTTAGTCTCACTATGTGGCTCTTTAGTCTCACTATGTGGCTCTTTAGTCTCACCATGTGGCTCTCTTTAGTCTCACTATGTGGCTCTTTAGTCTCACCATGTGGCTCTTTAGTCTCACTATGTGGCTCTTTAGTCTCACCATGTGGCTCTCTTTAGTCTCACCATGTGGCTCTTTAGTCTCACCATGTGGCTCTTTAGTCTCACCATGTGGCTCTCTATAGTCTCACTATGTGGCTCTTTAGTCTCACTATTTGGCTCTTTAGTCTCACTATGTGGCTCTTTAGTCTCACTATTTGGCTCTTTAGTCTCACTATGTGGCTCTTTAGGCTCACCATGTGGCTCTCTTTAGTCTCACTATGTGGCTCTTTAGTCTCACTATGTGGCTCTTTAGTCTCACTATGTGGCTCTCTATAGTCTCACTATGTGGCTCTTTAGTCTCACTATGTGGCTCTCTTTAGTCTCATTATGTGGCTCTTTAGTCTCACTATGTGGCTCTTTAGTCTCACTATGTGGCTCTTTAGTCTCACTATGTGGCTCTCTTTAGTCTCACTATGTGGCTCTTTAGTCTCACTATGTGGCTCTTTTGTCTCACTATGTGGCTCTCTTTAGTCTCACTATGTGGCTCTTTAGTCTCACTATGTGGCTCTTTAGTCTCACTATGTGGCTCTCTTTAGTCTCACTATGTGGCTCTTTAGTCTCACTATGTGGCTCTTTAGTCTCACTATGTGGCTCTTTAGTCTCACTATGTGGCTCTTTAGTCTCACTATTTGGCTCTTTTGTCTCACTATGTGGCTCTTTAGTCTCACTATGTGGCTCTTTAGTCTCACCATGTGGCTCTTTAGTCTCACTATGTGGCTCTTTAGTCTCACTATGTGGCTCTTTAGTCTCACCATGTGGCTCTTTAGTCTCACTATGTGGCTCTTTAGTCTCACTATGTGGCTCTTTAGTCTCACCATGTGGCTCTTTAGTCTCACCATGTGGCTCTTTAGTCTCACTATGTGGCTCTTTAGTCTCACTATGTGGCTCTTTAGTCTCATTATGTGGCTCTTTAGTCTCATTATGTGGCTCTTTAGTCTCACTATGTGGCTCTTTAGTCTCACTATGTGGCTCTTTAGTCTCACTATGTGGCTCTTTAGTCTCACCATGTGGCTCTTTAGTCTCACTATGTGGCTCTTTAGTCTCACTATGTGGCTCTTTAGTCTCACCATGTGGCTCTTTAGTCTCACTATGTGGCTCTTTATTCTCACTATGTGGCTCTTTAGTCTCACTATGTGGCTCTTTAGTCTCACTATGTGGCTCTTTAGTCTCATTATGTGGCTCTTTAGTCTCATTATGTGGCTCTTTAGTCTCACTATGTGGCTCTTTAGTCTCACTATGTGGCTCTCTTTAGTCTCACTATGTGGCTCTTTAGTCTCACTATGTGGCTCTTTAGTCTCACTATGTGGCTCTTTAGTCTCATTATGTGGCTCTTTAGTCTCACTATGTGGCTCTTTATTCTCACTATGTGGCTCTTTAGTCTCACTATGTGGCTCTTTAGTCTCACTATGTGGCTCTTTAGTCTCACCATGTGGCTCTTTAGTCTCACTATGTGGCTCTTTATTCTCACTATGTGGCTCTTTAGTCTCACTATGTGGCTCTTTAGTCTCACTATGTGGCTCTTTAGTCTCATTATGTGGCTCTTTAGTCTCACTATGTGGCTCTTTAGTCTCATTATGTGGCTCTTTAGTCTCATTATGTGGCTCTTTAGTCTCATTATGTGGCTCTTTAGTCTCATTATGTGGCTCTTTAGTCTCACTATGTGGCTCTTTAGTCTCACTATGTGGCTCTCTTTAGTCTCACTATGTGGCTCTTTAGTCTCACCATGTGGCTCTTTAGTCTCACTATGTGGCTCTTTAGTCTCACTATGTGGCTCTTTAGTCTCACTATGTGGCTCTTTAGTCTCACCATGTGGCTCTTTAGTCTCACTATGTGGCTCTTTAGTCTCATTATGTGGCTCTTTAGTCTCACTATGTGGCTCTTTAGTCTCACCATGTGGCTCTTTAGTCTCACTATGTGGCTCTTTAGTCTCACCATGTGGCTCTTTAGTCTCACCATGTGGCTCTTTTGTCTCACCATGTGGCTCTTTAGTCTCACCATGTGGCTCTTTTGTCCTTAGGATGAACCAGTTTGTGTCTTAAAGTGTTTCCTGGTTTCAAATAAACAAGGACTTGAGTTTCTCAGCTGTCACTTTGGTCCTTTCCTGTAGGTGGCGTCAAGAGAAGGAGCCAGAGTCAGGCCACAGTAGGAGTAAACAAAGAGGGTAGTTTCAAGTGAAACCAAAAACTCCCTTTATCAGGAGGTGGGCGGGGCTAACTCAGAGTAGGATAAATATCTGAGTTCCCAGACTTGATTCTCAGATTGAGAATGACTCTTGGATGAGAGTCCAGATGATGGAATCTTTTTCGACAGTGGAGCCCTGCTGGACAAATGAGGTGTTACACGACAATATCCTGTAAAGTTACAAGATGAAGGAAACAGTTGCCGAATCCTCAAATTGTGCAAATAAAACCCTGTCTTTGTGTTAAAACTGCTGCTGCTGCTGCTGCTGCTGCTGCTGTTATTAATACAAAGTATCGTCCTTGTCTCAGGCGCGGCGATAACGTACGTGGTCAACATCAGCGTGTTCCTGGTCACTGCGTTCTCCTACACTCGGATCCTGTTGGCAGTCCTGGGTCATGGAGGTCATGACCCGGTCCAGACCCGCTCAAAGGCGCTGCAGACCTGCGTCCCGCACCTGGTGGTGTACGTCCTGTTCAACGTGGGCGTCATCATCATCATCATCTCGTATCGTTTTCCCGTTCTCACTCCGAACATGAAGAAACTCATCAGCATCCTCTTCATCATCGTCCCGCCCACCGTCAACCCGCTCATTTACGGCCTGGTGAGCCGCGAGCTGCGCAGCGCCATCTGCAGGCAACTACGCCGCATCGCACCCAGGAGCCAGAGAGCCTGAAGACACAGCAGAGTCATGACCTCTGCAGTGGAGTCATGACCTCTGCAGTGGAGTCATGACCTCTGCAGTGGACTCATGACCACTGCAGTGGACTCATGACCTCTGCAGTGGAGTCATGACCTCTACAGTGGACTCGTGATCTCTGCAGTGGAGTCGTGACCTCTGCAGTGGAGTCATGACCACTGCAGTGGAGTCATGACCACTGCAGTGGAGTCATGACCTCTGCAGTGGAGTCATGACCTCTGCAGTGGAGTCATGACCTCTGCAGTGGAGTCATGACCTCTGCAGTGGACTCATGACCACTGCAGTGGAGTCATGACCACTGCAGTGGAGTCATGACCTCTGCAGTGGACTCATGACCACTGCAGTGGAGTCATGACCACTGCAGTGGAGTCATGACCACTGCAGTGGAGTCATGACCTCTGCAGTGGAGTCATGACCACTGCAGTGGAGTCATGACCTTTGCAGTGGACTCATGACCACTGCAGTGGACTCATGACCACTGCAGTGGAGTCATGACCTCTACAGTGGAGTCATGACCTGCAGTGGAGTCATTACCTCTGCAGTGGAGTCATGACCTCTGCAGTGGAGTCATTACCTCTGCAGTGGAGTCATGACCTGCAGTGGAGTCATGACCTCTGCAGTGGAGTCATGACCTCTGCAGTGGAGTCATGACCTCTGCAGTGGACTCATGACCACTGCAGTGGACTCATGACCACTGCAGTGGAGTCATTACCTCTGCAGTGGAGTCATGACCTGCAGTGGAGTCATTACCTCTGCAGTGGAGTCATGACCTCTGCAGTGGAGTCATGACCTCTACTGCAGACTCATGACCTCTGCAGTGGAGTCATGATCTCTGCAGTGGAGTCGTGACCTCTGCAGTGGAGTCATGACCACTGCAGTGGAGTCATGACCACTGCAGTGGAGTCATGACCTCTGCAGCGGACTCATGACCTTTGCAGTGGACTAATGACCTCTACAGTGGGGTCATGACCTCTACAGCGGACTCATGACCTCTACAGTGGACTCATGACCTCTGCAGGGGACTACTGTCAGAGGGTCATGACCTCTGTAGAGGTCATGACCTGACCCCACTGGACTGGACGGTCAGGTAGTCCTCTGCAGAAGGGTCATGACCTCTGCAGAGGGTCATGACTCCACTGCTGAGGTCATGACTCCACTGCAGTGGTCATGACCCTCTGCAGAGGGTCTACTGACTCACTGCAGAGATCATGACCTCCTCTGCAGAGGGTCATGACCTCTACAGTGGGGTCATGACCTCTGCAGCAGACTCATGACCTCTGCAGCAGACTCATGACCTCTGCAGCGGACTCATGACCTCTGCAGCGGACTCATGACCTCTGCAGCGGACTCATGACTTCTGACCACCACTGGACCTGTTCAGCCCTATTTAACCCTGTTTAACCCAGTTTAACCCTGTTTAACTCTGTTGGTTGCCACTTCTGTCCTTCATGTTTGCAGATATTTATCTTAGATTAACTTTATATTTAAATAAAAATGTTTAAGCCTTGATCGTGTTCTCATTATTCTGGGTCTGAGCCTGTGTCAGGAGCCTGTGTCAGGGGCCTGTGTCAGGAGCCTGTGTCAGGGGCCAGTGTCAGGAGCCTGTGTCAGGGGCCAGTGTCAGGGGCCTGTGTCAGGAGCCTGTGTCAGGGGCCAGTGTCAGGAGCCAGTGTCAGGAGCCAGTGTCAGGAGCCTGTGTCAGGGGCCAGTGTCAGGAGCCTGTTTACCCAGAGGCACAGTAGACCAAAGAGATCCTGCTCTACATTTGTGTAGATTTGCAGGAAAGATGTAAAAACACAGTTGAAGGTTAGACCTGGTTTAGTCCTGGTTTAGACCTGGTTTAGTCCTGGTTTAGTCCTGGTTTAGTCCTGGTTTAGTCCTGGTTTAGACCTGGTTTAGTCCTGATTTAGTCCTGATTTAGTCCTGGTTTAGACCTGGTTTAGACCTGGTTTAGACCTGGTTTAGACCTGATTTAGTCCTGGTTTAGACCTGGTTTAGACCTGGTTTAGTCCTGGTTTAGTCCTGGTTTAGTCCTGGTTTAGACCTGGTTTAGTCCTGGTTTAGACCTGGTTTAGACCTGGTTTAGTCCTGGTTTAGACCTGGTTTAGTCCTGGTTTAGACCTGGTTTAGTCCTGGTTTAGACCTGGTTTAGACCTGGTTTAGTCCTGGTTTAGACCTGGTTTAGTCCTGGTTTAGACCTGGTTTAGTCCTGGTTTAGACCTGGTTTAGTCCTGGTTTAGTCCTGGTTTAGACCTGGTTTAGACCTGGTTTAGACCTGGTTTAGTCCTGGTTTAGTCCTGGTTTAGTCCTGGTTTAGTCCTGGTTTAGACCTGGTTTAGACCTGGTTTAGTCCTGGTTTAGTCCTGGTTTAGTCCTGGTTTAGTCCTGGTTTAGTCCTGACTTTCAGTTGACGTCAGGAGCTCGTCATGTTTCATATTAATATTCCTCATTTACATATTCACAAAACTGTATTTAAGCTGTTACAGCCGGTCAAACACAGAGACTTTCTCTGGACCAGGTAAGATACTGACACCAGGACTAAACCAGGTCTAAATCAGGACTAAACCAGGACTAAACCAGGTCTAAACCAGGACTAAACCAGGTCTAAACCAGGTCTAAACCAGGACTAAACCAGGTCTAAACCAGGACTAAACCAGGACTAAACCAGGTCTAAACCAGGACTAAACCAGGACTAAACCAGGACTAAACCAGGTCTAAACCAGGACTAAACCAGGACTAAATCAGGACTAAACCAGGTCTAAACCAGGACTAAACCAGGACTAAACCAGGTCTAAACCAGGACTAAACCAGGACTAAACCAGGACTAAACCAGGTCTAAACCAGGACTAAACCAGGACTAAATCAGGACTAAACCAGGACTAAATCAGGACTAAACCAGGACTAAATCAGGACTAAACCAGGACTAAACCAGGACTAAACCAGGACTAAACCAGGACTACAAATTGATCTTTTTTTCGTCCAATGAAAGAGGAGGAAAATGAAGTGTAAACATGTTTGTTTGTATTTGCTGTTTACGACAGAAAACAAGAGGATAAAATGTGAGGATTTAACTTTTGATCTAGAATGAAGTGATTTTAAACAGACGCTGAGGACTCCTGAAGTACACGTGTTTCATGTATTTAAATATAAAGTATTTGTACTTTTCACAGGTTCAATTAGAACTTACAGCTTACAAGTTGAACAAATGAAGGACTTTGTGTGTTTCAGAGCTGAGCCTGAAGTGAAGTGTTTGTGCTAAAAGTATATTATAAACGTATATATATAGTATATTATTATATATTACTTTAAGTATACAGTATAAATATCAGGTGAAGAGAAAGAGTAAAACTACAGTGCTGTGAAACCCCTGAAGACCTCGTTATAGACTCAATGTGTCTTTGTTTGGTCAAGATTGTGTTATTAAAATGTATAAAGTATAAGTTATGGATTATGACACATTATTGATGCATGAAACTGTCCAGAGCTTTAGAGCTCAATAGAAACATTATAAAACAAGCAGCAACACTTTTACTAGAACACAATATTTGACTGAGATGATAAAAAGAGACTTGGATGAGGTTCGAGCAAAGAAACGTGGTTCGTTTGGAGTTATTTCCAAAGTATTACAAATATAACCTGGACAATCTGGGCCTCATTGTGTTTAGAGTGAAGATGGATTTAGAAATAAACTCTATGTTCTTGTGGAGAATAGATATATTGAATGATTTAAGGCGCTGTATATATCCATATCAGACAAGAACATGTGGGATCCCTCAAGGTTCTGTGATTGGTCCAGAACTTGTCATTATATTGACATTTATAAAGGAGGTTTTAAACTTCATTATGTTTGCAGATGTTCTGGACAAAGACATAACGATAATGATCTATTGGCGAGGATGGAAAGACAGATGGAGTTGAACCTTTTTGATCATTTTAATAATATTAACATGGAAACCACACGTACTTTTTCTGAACCCAAAAATATCACAGACCCTATGTATGTAGTACAAAAGTAAAGATTTACTGACTCGTGATGCATTATCTAGTATTTACAGTACTTATTGTGTGGAGTTTAACTTTAGTTTTATTACAGGAACGAGCCATGAAAAAAACTGATATTTTGAACATATGAATCCACTACTTATTAAATCACACATGATGAAATGTAGCCAATTGTAAAGTACTTCAAATATAGATTATATAGGTTTAGGGTTTGCCAAATATATAAGTAGTCTTGGCTCAGATCTTAGTCTTGGCTCAGATCTTAGTCTTGGCTCAGATCTTAGTCTTGGCTCAGATCTTAGTCTTGGCTCAGATCTTAGTCTTGGCTCAGATCTAAGTCTTGGCTCAGATCTTAGTCTTGGCTCAGATCTTAGTCTTGGCTCAGATCTTAGTCTTGGCTCAGATCTTAGTCTTGGCTCAGATCTTAGTCTTGGCTCAGATCTTAGTCTTGGCTCAGATCTTAGTCTTGGCTCAGATCTAAGTCTTGGCTCAGATCTTAGTCTTGGCTCAGATCTTAGTCTTGGCTCAGATCTAAGTCTTGGCTCAGATCTAAGTCTTGGCTCAGATCTAAGTCTTGGCTCAGATCTAAGTCTTGGCTCAGATCTTAGTCTTGGCTCAGATCTAAGTCTTGGCTCAGATCTTAGTCTTGGCTCAGATCTTAGTCTTGGCTCAGATCTTAGTCTTGGCTCAGATCTAAGTCTTGGCTCAGATCTTAGTCTTGGCTCAGATCTTAGTCTTGGCTCAGATCTAAGTCTTGGCTCAGATCTAAGTCTTGGCTCAGATCTAAGTCTTGGCTCAGATCTTAGTCTTGGCTCAGATCTAAGTCTTGGCTCAGATCTAAGTCTTGGCTCAGATCTTAGTCTTGGCTCAGATCTTAGTCTTGGCTCAGATCTTAGTCTTGGCTCAGATCTTAGTCTTGGCTCAGATCTAAGTCTTGGATCAGATCTAAGTCTTGGCTCAGATCTAAGTCTTGGCTCAGATCTTAGTCTTGGCTCAGATCTAAGTCTTGGCTCAGGACTCTGGGTTTGTGTTTCAGATGCACATGTCTAACTCGTCCCTGGACTCGGTGGTGTTTCAGTTGGAGGGCTTCCTTGTTGCCCCTGGATACGGGCCTCTCCTCTTCCTGTTGGTGTTGTGTAACTTCCTGTTGGTGTTGGCGGGAAATGGGGCGGTGCTGGTTGTCGTGGCAACAGAGCGACAGCTGCGGCGGCCGATGTTTGTGCTGATGGTGAACCTGGCACTGGCCGACCTGCTGGGGGCGTCGGCCGTCTGCCCCCGCCTCCTCCATCACTTCCTCTACGCCGACCAGCCAATCAGCTTCCGCTCCATCAGCCACGCCCAGGCACTAGTGCAGGCCTTCGCCGTGCACACCTACGGATTCGCCGTGCAGACAGTGCTCGCCGCCATGGCCTACGACAGGTCCGTTTGTACCACCAACACCTACTACATCCACCGACAGGGCAAACGGGCCTACGACAGGTCCGTTTGTACCACCAACACCTACTACATCCACCGACAGGGCAAACGGGCCTACGACAGGTCCGTTTGTACCACCAACACCTACTACATCCACCGACAGGGCAAACGGGCCTACGACAGGTCCGTTTGTACCACCAACACCTACTACATCCACCGACAGGGCAAACGGGCCTACGACAGGTCCGTTTGTACCACCAACACCTACTACATCCACCGACAGGGCAAACGGGCCTACGACAGGTCCGTTTGTACCACCAACACCTACTACACCCACCGACAGGGCAAACGGGCCTACGACAGGTCCGTTTGTACCACCAACACCTACTACATCCACCGACAGGGCAAACGGGCCTACGACAGGTCCGTTTGTACGACCAACACCTACTACATCCACCGACAGGGCAAACGGGCCTACGACAGGTCCGTTTGTACCACCAACACCTACTACATCCACCGACAGGCCAAACGGGCCTACGACAGGTCCGTTTGTACGACCAACACCTACTACATCCACCGACAGGGCAAACGGGCCTACGACAGGTCCGTTTGTACCACCAACACCTACTACACCCACCGACAGGGCAAACGGGCCTACGGCAGGTCCGTTTGTACCACCAACACCTACTACATCCACCGACAGGGCAAACGGGCCTACGGCAGGTCCGTTTGTACCACCAACACCTACTACATCCACCGACAGGGCAAACGGGCCTACGACAGGTCCGTTTGTACCACCAACACCTACTACATCCACCGACAGGGCAAACGGGCCTACGACAGGTCCGTTTGTACCACCAACACCTACTACATCCACCGACAGGGCAAACGGGCCTACGACAGGTCCGTTTGTACCACCAACACCTACTACATCCACCGACAGGGCAAACGGGCCTACGACAGGTCCGTTTGTACCACCAACACCTACTACATCCACCGACAGGGCAAACGGGCCTACGACAGGTCCGTTTGTACCACCAACACCTACTACATCCACCGACAGGGCAAACGGGCCTACGACAGGTCCGTTTGTACCACCAACACCTACTACATCCACCGACAGGGCAAACGGGCCTACGACAGGTCCGTTTGTACCACCAACACCTACTACATCCACCGACAGGGCAAACGGGCCTACGACAGGTCCGTTTGTACCACCAACACCTACTACATCCACCGACAGGGCAAACGGGCCTACGACAGGTCCGTTTGTACCACCAACACCTACTACATCCACCGACAGGGCAAACGGGCCTACGACAGGTCCGTTTGTACCACCAACACCTACTACATCCACCGACAGGGCAAACGGGCCTACGACAGGTCCGTTTGTACCACCAACACCTACTACATCCACCGACAGGGCAAACGGGCCTACGACAGGTCCGTTTGTACCACCAACACCTACTACATCCACCGACAGGGCAAACGGGCCTACGACAGGTCCGTTTGTACCACCAACACCTACTACATCCACCGACAGGGCAAACGGGCCTACGACAGGTCCGTTTGTACCACCAACACCTACTACACCCACCGACAGGGCAAACGGGCCTACGACAGGTCCGTTTGTACCACCAACACCTACTACATCCACCGACAGGGCAAACGGGCCTACGACAGGTCCGTTTGTACGACCAACACCTACTACATCCACCGACAGGGCAAACGGGCCTACGACAGGTCCGTTTGTACCACCAACACCTACTACATCCACCGACAGGCCAAACGGGCCTACGACAGGTCCGTTTGTACGACCAACACCTACTACACCCACCGACAGGGCAAACGGGCCTACGACAGGTCCGTTTGTACCACCAACACCTACTACACCCACCGACAGGGCAAACGGGCCTACGGCAGGTCCGTTTGTACCACCAACACCTACTACATCCACCGACAGGGCAAACGGGCCTACGGCAGGTCCGTTTGTACCACCAACACCTACTACATCCACCGACAGGGCAAACGGGCCTACGGCAGGTCCGTTTGTACCACCAACACCTACTACATCCACCGACAGGGCAAACGGGCCTACGACAGGTCCGTTTGTACCACCAACACCTACTACATCCACCGACAGGGCAAACGGGCCTACGACAGGTCCGTTTGTACCACCAACACCTACTACATCCACCGACAGGGCAAACGGGCCTACGACAGGTCCGTTTGTACCACCAACACCTACTACATCCACCGACAGGGCAAACGGGCCTACGACAGGTCCGTTTGTACCACCAACACCTACTACATCCACCGACAGGGCAAACGGGCCTACGACAGGTCCGTTTGTACCACCAACACCTACTACATCCACCGACAGGGCAAACGGGCCTACGACAGGTCCGTTTGTACCACCAACACCTACTACATCCACCGACAGGGCAAACGGGCCTACGACAGGTCCGTTTGTACCACCAACACCTACTACATCCACCGACAGGGCAAACGGGCCTACGACAGGTCCGTTTGTACCACCAACACCTACTACATCCACCGACAGGGCAAACGGGCCTACGACAGGTCCGTTTGTACCACCAACACCTACTACATCCACCGACAGGGCAAACGGGCCTACGACAGGTCCGTTTGTACCACCAACACCTACTACATCCACCGACAGGGCAAACGGGCCTACGACAGGTCCGTTTGTACCACCAACACCTACTACATCCACCGACAGGGCAAACGGGCCTACGACAGGTCCGTTTGTACCACCAACACCTACTACATCCACCGACAGGGCAAACGGGCCTACGACAGGTCCGTTTGTACCACCAACACCTACTACATCCACCGACAGGGCAAACGGGCCTACGACAGGTCCGTTTGTACCACCAACACCTACTACACCCACCGACAGGGCAAACGGGCCTACGACAGGTCCGTTTGTACCACCAACACCTACTACACCCACCGACAGGGCAAACGGGCCTACGACAGGTCCGTTTGTACGACCAACACCTACTACATCCACCGACAGGGCAAACGGGCCTACGACAGGTCCGTTTGTACCACCAACACCTACTACATCCACCGACAGGCCAAACGGGCCTACGACAGGTCCGTTTGTACGACCAACACCTACTACATCCACCGACAGGGCAAACGGGCCTACGACAGGTCCGTTTGTACCACCAACACCTACTACACCCACCGACAGGGCAAACGGGCCTACGGCAGGTCCGTTTGTACCACCAACACCTACTACATCCACCGACAGGGCAAACGGGCCTACGGCAGGTCCGTTTGTACCACCAACACCTACTACATCCACCGACAGGGCAAACGGGCCTACGACAGGTCCGTTTGTACCACCAACACCTACTACATCCACCGACAGGGCAAACGGGCCTACGACAGGTCCGTTTGTACCACCAACACCTACTACATCCACCGACAGGGCAAACGGGCCTACGACAGGTCCGTTTGTACCACCAACACCTACTACATCCACCGACAGGGCAAACGGGCCTACGACAGGTCCGTTTGTACCACCAACACCTACTACATCCACCGACAGGGCAAACGGGCCTACGACAGGTCCGTTTGTACCACCAACACCTACTACATCCACCGACAGGGCAAACGGGCCTACGACAGGTCCGTTTGTACCACCAACACCTACTACATCCACCGACAGGGCAAACGGGCCTACGACAGGTCCGTTTGTACCACCAACACCTACTACATCCACCGACAGGGCAAACGGGCCTACGACAGGTCCGTTTGTACCACCAACACCTACTACATCCACCGACAGGGCAAACGGGCCTACGACAGGTCCGTTTGTACCACCAACACCTACTACATCCACCGACAGGGCAAACGGGCCTACGACAGGTCCGTTTGTACCACCAACACCTACTACATCCACCGACAGGGCAAACGGGCCTACGACAGGTCCGTTTGTACCACCAACACCTACTACATCCACCGACAGGGCAAACGGGCCTACGACAGGTCCGTTTGTACCACCAACACCTACTACACCCACCGACAGGGCAAACGGGCCTACGACAGGTCCGTTTGTACCACCAACACCTACTACATCCACCGACAGGGCAAACGGGCCTACGACAGGTCCGTTTGTACGACCAACACCTACTACATCCACCGACAGGGCAAACGGGCCTACGACAGGTCCGTTTGTACCACCAACACCTACTACATCCACCGACAGGCCAAACGGGCCTACGACAGGTCCGTTTGTACGACCAACACCTACTACACCCACCGACAGGGCAAACGGGCCTACGGCAGGTCCGTTTGTACCACCAACACCTACTACACCCACCGACAGGGCAAACGGGCCTACGGCAGGTCCGTTTGTACCACCAACACCTACTACATCCACCGACAGGGCAAACAGGCCTACGACAGGTCCGTTTGTACCACCAACACCTACTACATCCACCGACAGGGCAAACGGGCCTACGACAGGTCCGTTTGTACCACCAACACCTACTACATCCACCGACAGGGCAAACGGGCCTACGACAGGTCCGTTTGTACCACCAACACCTACTACATCCACCGACAGGGCAAACGGGCCTACGACAGGTCCGTTTGTACCACCAACACCTACTACATCCACCGACAGGGCAAACGGGCCTACGACAGGTCCGTTTGTACGACCAACACCTACTACATCCACCGACAGGGCAAACGGGCCTACGACAGGTCCGTTTGTACAGCCAACACCTACTACACCCACCGACAGGGCAAACGGGCCTACGACAGGTCCGTTTGTACCGCCAACACCTACTACACCCACCGACAGGGCAAACGGGCCTACGACAGGTCCGTTTGTACCGCCAACACCTACTACATCCACCGACAGGGCAAACGGGCCTACGACAGGTCCGTTTGTACCGCCAACACCTACTACATCCACCGACAGGGCAAACGAGCCTACGACAGGTCCGTTTGTACCACCAACACCTACTACATCCACCGACAGGGCAAACGGGCCTACGACAGGTCCGTTTGTACCACCAACACCTACTACACCCACCGACAGGGCAAACGGGCCTACGACAGGTCCGTTTGTACCACCAACACCTACTACACCCACCGACAGGGCAAACGGGCCTACGACAGGTCCGTTTGTACCACCAACACCTACTACATCCACCGACAGGGCAAACGGGCCTACGACAGGTCCGTTTGTACCACCAACACCTACTACACCCACCGACAGGGCAAACGGGCCTACGACAGGTCCGTTTGTACGACCAACACCTACTACACCCACCGACAGGGCAAACGGGCCTACGACAGGTCCGTTTGTACCACCAACACCTACTACACCCACCGACAGGGCAAACGGGCCTACGACAGGTCCGTTTGTACAACCAACACCTACTACATCCACCGACAGGGCAAACGGGCCTACGACAGGTCCGTTTGTACCACCAACACCTACTACACCCACCGACAGGGCAAACGGGCCTACGACAGGTCCGTTTGTACCGCCAACACCTACTACACCCACCGACAGGGCAAACGGGCCTACGACAGGTCCGTTTGTACCACCAACACCTACTACATCCACCGACAGGGCAAACGGGCCTACGACAGGTCCGTTTGTACCACCAACACCTACTACATCCACCGACAGGGCAAACGGGCCTACGATAGGTCCGTTTGTACCACCAACACCTACTACATCCACCGACAGGGCAAACGGGCCTACGACAGGTCCGTTTGTACCACCAACACCTACTACACCCACCGACAGGGCAAACGGGCCTACGACAGGTCCGTTTGTACCACCAACACCTACTACATCCACCGACAGGGCAAACGGGCCTACGACAGGTCCGTTTGTACGACCAACACCTACTACATCCACCGACAGGGCAAACGGGCCTACGACAGGTCCGTTTGTACCACCAACACCTAATACATCCACCGACAGGGCAAACGGGCCTACGACAGGTCCGTTTGTACCACCAACACCTACTACACCCACCGACAGGGCAAACGGGCCTACGACAGGTCCGTTTGTACCACCAACACCTACTACATCCACCGACAGGGCAAACGGGCCTACGACAGGTCCGTTTGTACCACCAACACCTACTACATCCACCGACAGGGCAAACGGGCCTACGACAGGTCCGTTTGTACCACCAACACCTACTACATCCACCGACAGGGCAAACGGGCCTACGACAGGTCCGTTTGTACCACCAACACCTACTACATCCACCGACAGGGCAAACGAGCCTACGACAGGTCCGTTTGTACCACCAACACCTACTACATCCACCGACAGGGCAAACGGGCCTACGACAGGTCCGTTTGTACCACCAACACCTACTACATCCACCGACAGGGCAAACGGGCCTACGACAGGTCCGTTTGTACGACCAACACCTAATACATCCACCGACAGGGCAAACGGGCCTACGACAGGTCCGTTTGTACCACCAACACCTACTACATCCACCGACAGGGCAAACGGGCCTACGACAGGTCCGTTTGTACCACCAACACCTACTACATCCACCGACAGGGCAAACGGGCCTACGACAGGTCCGTTTGTACGACCAACACCTACTACATCCACCGACAGGGCAAACGGGCCTACGACAGGTCCGTTTGTACCACCAACACCTACTACATCCACCGACAGGGCAAACGGGCCTACGACAGGTCCGTTTGTACCACCAACACCTACTACATCCACCGACAGGGCAAACGGGCCTACGACAGGTCCGTTTGTACCACCAACACCTACTACATCCACCGACAGGGCAAACGGGCCTACGGCAGGTCCGTTTGTACCACCAACACCTACTACATCCACCGACAGGGCAAACGGGCCTACGACAAGTCCGTTTGTACCACCAACACCTACTACACCCACCGACAGGGCAAACGGGCCTACGACAGGTCCGTTTGTACCACCAACACCTACTACATCCACCGACAGGGCAAACGGGCCTACGACAGGTCCGTTTGTACCACCAACACCTACTACATCCACCGACAGGGCAAACGGGCCTACGACAGGTCCGTTTGTACCACCAACACCTACTACATCCACCGACAGGGCAAACGGGCCTACGACAGGTCCGTTTGTACCACCAACACCTACTACATCCACCGACAGGGCAAACGGGCCTACGACAGGTCCGTTTGTACCACCAACACCTACTACATCCACCGTAAGGGCAAACGGGCCTACGACAGGTCCGTTTGTACCACCAACACCTACTACATCCACCGACAGGGCAAACGGGCCTACGACAGGTCCGTTTGTACCACCAACACCTACTACATCCACCGACAGGGCAAACGGGCCTACGACAGGTCCGTTTGTACCACCAACACCTACTACACCCACCGACAGGGCAAACGGGCCAACGACAGGTCCGTTTGTACCACCAACACCTACTACATCCACCGACAGGGCAAACGGGCCTACGACAGGTCCGTTTGTACCACCAACACCTACTACATCCACCGTAAGGGCAAACGGGCCTACGACAGGTCCGTTTGTACCACCAACACCTACTACATCCACCGACAGGGCAAACGGGCCTACGACAGGTCCGTTTGTACCACCAACACCTACTACATCCACCGACAGGGCAAACGGGCCTACGACAGGTCCGTTTGTACCACCAACACCTACTACATCCACCGACAGGGCAAACGGGCCTACGACAGGTCCGTTTGTACGACCAACACCTACTACACCCACCGACAGGGCAAACGGGCCTACGACAGGTCCGTTTGTACAACCAACACCTACTACATCCACCGACAGGGCAAACGGGCCTACGACAGGTCCGTTTGTACCACCAACACCTACTACATCCACCGACAGGGCAAACGGGCCTACGACAGGTCCGTTTGTACCACCAACACCTACTACACCCACCGACAGGGCAAACGGGCCTACGACAGGTCCGTTTGTACCACCAACACCTACTACATCCACCGACAGGGCAAACGAGCCTACGACAGGTCCGTTTGTACAACCAACACCTACTACATCCACCGACAGGGCAAACGGGCCTACGACAGGTCCGTTTGTACCACCAACACCTACTACATCCACCGACAGGGCAAACGGGCCTACGACAGGTCCGTTTGTACCACCAACACCTACTACATCCACCGACAGGGCAAACGGGCCTACGACAGGTCCGTTTGTACGACCAACACCTACTACATCCACCGACAGGGCAAACAGGCCTACGACAGGTCCGTTTGTACCACCAACACCTACTACACCCACCGACAGGGCAAACGGGCCTACGACAGGTCCGTTTGTACGACCAACACCTACTACATCCACCGACAGGGCAAACGGGCCTACGACAGGTCCGTTTGTACGACCAACACCTACTACATCCACCGACAGGGCAAACGGGCCTACGACAGGTCCGTTTGTACCACCAACACCTACTACATCCACCGACAGGGCAAACGGGCCTACGACAGGTCCGTTTGTACCACCAACACCTACTACATCCACCGACAGGGCAAACAGGCCTACGACAGGTCCGTTTGTACCACCAACACCTACTACATCCACCGACAGGGCAAACGGGCCTACGACAGGTCCGTTTGTACCACCAACACCTACTACATCCACCGACAGGGCAAACGGGCCTACGGCAGGTCCGTTTGTACCACCAACACCTACTACATCCACCGACAGGGCAAACGGGCCTACGACAGGTCCGTTTGTACGACCAACACCTACTACATCCACCGACAGGGCAAACGGGCCTACGACAGGTCCGTTTGTACCACCAACACCTACTACATCCACCGACAGGGCAAACGGGCCTACGACAGGTCCGTTTGTACCACCAACACCTACTACATCCACCGACAGGGCAAACGGGCCTACGACAGGTCCGTTTGTACCACCAACACCTACTACATCCACCGACAGGGCAAACGGGCCTACGACAGGTCCGTTTGTACCACCAACACCTACTACATCCACCGACAGGGCAAACAGGCCTACGACAGGTCCGTTTGTACGACCAACACCTACTACCTACCTTAATTAATAATTTTATTTCTTCTTATAATCTTGATTTGATGTTTTTAACTGAAACATGACTTGACAAAAACACAGGAAATGTAGTTCTGACAGAATCTGCTCCAACTTTAAGTTTGAATCTGAAACACGAGAAAACAAAAAGGGGGCGGAGTCTGTGCTGTCTTTAGAGATGAAATAATGACCCGCAGGTTGTTCTTTTGGGGTCTTTTCATTATTTGAGTTTGTCTCCTTTAAAATGGAGCTAAAACAGTCTCAGTCTCTTCATTGTCTTACACAAACCTCTCCAGCACTGACAACGTTTCACTGATGATTTGACTGAGACGTTTCAGTCGCACAGACTTTGATGGTTTGGTCATTACAGGTGATTTTAATGTTCATGTTGATAATGTTTGTGACAGAAACGCTAAAGAGCTTCATGCTGTCCTTGAAACCTTCAGTCTTAGTCAGCATGTGAGAGGCCCCACCCACAGCAGAGAGGCCACACCCACAGCAGAGAGGCCACACCCACAGCAGAGAGGCTCCACCCACAGCAGAGAGGCCCCACCCACAGCAGAGAGGCCCCACCCACAGCAGAGAGGCCCCACCCACAGCAGAGAGGCTCCACCCACAGCAGAGAGGCCCCACCCACAGCAGAGAGGCCCCACCCACAGCAGAGAGGCCCCACCCACAGCAGAGAGGCCACACCCACAGCAGAGAGGCCCCACCCACAGCAGAGTGGCCACACCCACAGCAGAGAGGCCACACCCACAGCAGAGAGGCCAAACCCACAGCAGAGAGGCCACACCCACAGCAGAGAGGCCCCACCCACAGCAGAGAGGCCCCACCCACAGCAGAGAGGCCAAACCCACAGCAGAGAGGCCAAACCCACAGCAGAGAGGCCACACCCACAGCAGAGAGGCCCCACCCACAGCAGAGAGGCCAAACCCACAGCAGAGAGGCCCCACCCACAGCAGAGAGGCCACACCCACAGCAGAGAGGCCCCACCCACAGCAGAGAGGCCCCACCCACAGCAGAGAGGCCACACCCACAGCAGAGAGGCCACACCCACAGCAGAGAGGCCCCACCCACAGCAGAGAGGCCACACCCACAGCAGAGAGGCTCCACCCACAGCAGAGAGGCCCCACCCACAGCAGAGAGGCCCCACCCACAGCAGAGAGGCCCCACCCACAGCAGAGAGGCCACACCCACAGCAGAGAGGCCAAACCCACAGCAGAGAGGCCAAACCCACAGCAGAGAGGCCCCACCCACAGCAGAGAGGCCACACCCACAGCAGAGAGGCCACACCCACAGCAGAGAGGCCCCACCCACAGCAGAGAGGCCACACCCACAGCAGAGAGGCCCCACCCACAGCAGAGAGGCCCCACCCACAGCAGAGAGGCCCCACCCACAGCAGAGAGGCCAAACCCACAGCAGAGAGGCCACACCCACAGCAGAGAGGCTCCACCCACAGCAGAGAGGCCCCACCCACAGCAGAGAGGCCCCACCCACAGCAGAGAGGCCCCACCCACAGCAGAGAGGCCAAACCCACAGCAGAGAGGCCCCACCCACAGCAGAGAGGCCACACCCACAGCAGAGTGGCCCCACCCACAGCAGAGAGGCCACACCCACAGCAGAGTGGCCACACCCACAGCAGAGAGGCCCCACCCACAGCAGAGAGGCCACACCCACAGCAGAGAGGCCACACCCACAGCAGAGAGGCCACACCCACAGCAGAGAGGCCACACCCACAGCAGAGAGGCCCCACCCACAGCAGAGAGGCCACACCCACAGCAGAGAGGCCCCACCCACAGCAGAGGACACACTCTAGATCTCATGATTACAAAGGGGGTAAATATTTCAAATGTTAATGTGATCGATGTTGCTCTGTCTGATCATTTCTGTGTCTTCTTTGACCTGTCTGTTTCTCCCAAACCTCCGGTTGGTCCTGCAGCTGTTCAGAGGCTGGTCCTGCAGTTGTTCAGAGGAGACACATAAGTGATGGCACAGGTGCACTGTTTATGGAAATGATAAACTTTGAAAATGTCTCATGTTCTAATGTAAATGATTTGTTGAACTCTGTTACATCTAGTGTTTTGAATGTTCTGGACACCATCGCCCCTATAAAGGCTAAAATGGTTAAAAATAAGCAGAAGTTGCCATGGAGACATGATGATTGGGTCAGGGCACAGAAAAGGGAACGGAAATGGCTCAAGTCAAAGCTCCAGGTTCAAAAAGAGATTTACAAAGAAAAGCTGAACATGTACAACCTAATCTTATGTAGAACTAGGGAAAGATATTTTTCTGAAATTATTGGAAGCTGCAGTAACAACTCGCGTGTCCTGTTTCCACAGTAACAGATGAACAAACCCTCCAGCTCAGCTGCCGTTAGAACTCATTTCCACATCAGGTGTAATGAGTTTGCATTATTCTTTAATGACAAAGTTCAGGGCATTAAAAATGCTATAAATCCCACAATGCAAAAAATTACCCTAAAACCACCAAGACACTTAGAGCTAACTCACTTTGCACCAGTAACTGACAAAACTGTCCATGAGATCATCACCAGTCTGAGTTCATCTACATGCTGCCTTGATGTGTTACCCACCAGATTTCTAAAGTCTGTGCTGAACAGTTTGTTAGCACCATTCACTCACATAGTTAACATGTCGCTTCAATCTGGAACATTCCCAATGTCTTTGAAAACTGCGGTCATAAAGCCTCTCCTAAAGAAGATCAGTCTTGATGCCGCAGTACTGAGTCATGACTGGCCCATCTCTAATCTGCCATTTTGGGGCAAAGTCCTTGAAAAGGTTGTTTACCAACAGCTCACAGATTTCCTCTTAATAAACAACTCATTTGATGTTTTTCAGTCAGGTTTTAGACCTCATCACAGCACTGAGACTGCTCTTGTCAAGGTGACAAATGACATCCGCCTGAACACTGACACGGGCAAAGCCTCAGTCTTAATTCTGTTAGATCTGAGTGCTGCTTTTGACACTGTTGATCATGGGATCCTCTTACAGAGACTAGAGGACTGGGTGGGCATCACTGGCACTGCCCTAAACTGGTTAAGGTCCTATCTGGAAGACAGGAAGTACTTTGTTGAAATTGGTAGCTGTGTCTCAGACCACATGACCCTGACCTGTGGAGTGCCCCAAGGGTCAGTCCTGGGTCCCCCTCTGTTCAACCTCTACATGCTGCCGTTGGGTCAGTTGATACGCAGTGAAAATGTGTCCTATCACAATTATGCAGACGACACTCAGATCTATGTTTCACTATCGGCAGGTGACTATGGACCAGTAGATTCACTCTGTCACTGCATCCAACAGATCAGTTTGTGGATGCAAAACAACTTTCTCCAGCTGAACTCAGACAAGACTGAAATAATCGTTTTTGTCACAGAAACAAAGAGAAAGTGTTAGCGGTCACCTCCAGAGTCTCGCTCTAAAACCTACAAACCAAATTAGAAATCTGGGGGTAATAATGGACTCAGACGTGAACTTTAATAGCCACGTCAAATCAATAACATCAGCAGCTTTTTACCATCTAAAAAACATTGCCAAAATCAAAAATATAGTGTCAAAACCAGATTTAGAGAGACTTATCCACGCGTTTGTCTCCAGTAGATTAGACTGTAACGGCCGCTCACTGGTCTCTCCAAACGAGCTGTAAAACAGCTGCAGTACATCCAGAACGCTGCTGCTCGGGTCCTGACTAGAACCAGGAAGTATGATCACATTAGTCCTGTTCTCAGGTCTCTGCACTGGCTCCCTGTGGCTCAGAGAAGAGACTTTAAAGCAGCTCTGCTTGTGTACAAGTCTCTCCATGGCCTAGCACCAAAGTACATCTTGGATATGTTAGTGCCATATGAACCATCTCGGACTCTGAGGACCTCAGGGACCGGCCTCCTGCTGGTGCCCAGAGTCAGGACTAAACATGGGGAATCTGCGTTTCAGTTTTATGCAGCTAAAATCTGGAACATTCTTCCTGAAGATGTGAGACAGGCTTCTACTCTGACAATGTTCAAATCTAAGCTAAAAACAGTTTTAAGTGCTCGCTGGGGGCAACACTGGGGCAATTTTTTAGCATTTTGCGCTGTGCATTTTCGGCGTCCCGTGCAGCAAACTCTAAAGTTAAAAAATCGTAACTGTTTTGTCCTAACCTTAACAAAATGATTTGTTCATAACCCTAATCGTACCACTAATGTGAAAAAATGTATTGTATTAATTAAATTAGCCATTTCTTGTTTGGAATGCACCGAGGAGTTTGCGAACAACCTCAGGTTTGAGGTCTGGTCCAGTCCTGCTTCAGTCCTGGTCTTTGTGTCTCCTCAGGTTTGAGGTCTGGTCCAGTCCTGCTTCAGTCCTGGTCTTTGTGTCTCCTCAGGTTTGAGGTCTGGTCCAGTCCTGCTTCAGTCCTGGTCTTTGTGTCTCCTCAGGTTTGAGGTCTGGTCCAGTCCTGCTTCAGTCCTGGTCTTTGTGTCTCCTCAGGTTTGAGGTCTGGTCCAGTCCTGCTTCAGTCCTGGTCTTTGTGTCTCCTCAGGTTTGAGGTCTGGTCCAGTCCTGCTTCAGTCCTGGTCTTTGTGTCTCCTCAGGTTTGAGGTCTGGTCCAGTCCTGCTTCAGTCCTGGTCTTTGTGTCTCCTCAGGTTTGAGGTCTGGTCCAGTCCTGCTTCAGTCCTGGTCTTTGTGTCTCCTCAGGTTTGAGGTCTGGTCCAGTCCTGCTTCAGTCCTGGTCTTTGTGTCTCCTCAGGTTTGAGGTCTGGTCCAGTCCTGCTTCAGTCCTGGTCTTTGTGTCTCCTCAGGTTTGAGGTCTGGTCCAGTCCTGCTTCAGTCCTGGTCTTTGTGTCTCCTCAGGTTTGAGGTCTGGTCCAGTCCTGCTTCAGTCCTGGTCTTTGTGTCTCCTCAGGTTTGAGGTCTGGTCCAGTCCTGCTTCAGTCCTGGTCTTTGTGTCTCCTCAGGTTTGAGGTCTGGTCCAGTCCTGCTTCAGTCCTGGTCTTTGTGTCTCCTCAGGTTTGAGGTCTGGTCCAGTCCTGCTTCAGTCCTGGTCTTTGTGTCTCCTCAGGTTTGAGGTCTGGTCCAGTCCTGCTTCAGTCCTGGTCTTTGTGTCTCCTCAGGTTTGAGGTCTGGTCCAGTCCTGCTTCAGTCCTGGTCTTTGTGTCTCCTCAGGTTTGAGGTCTGGTCCAGTCCTGCTTCAGTCCTGGTCTTTGTGTCTCCTCAGGTTTGAGGTCTGGTCCAGTCCTGCTTCAGTCCTGGTCTTTGTGTCTCCTCAGGTTTGAGGTCTGGTCCAGTCCTGCTTCAGTCCTGGTCTTTGTGTCTCCTCAGGTTTGAGGTCTGGTCCAGTCCTGCTTCAGTCCTGGTCTTTATGTCTCCTCAGGTTTGAGGTCTGGTCCAGTCCTGCTTCAGTCCTGGTCTTTGTGTCTCCTCAGGTTTGAGGTCTGGTCCAGTCCTGCTTCAGTCCTGGTCTTTGTGTCTCCTCAGGTTTGAGGTCTGGTCCAGTCCTGCTTCAGTCCTGGTCTTTGTGTCTCCTCAGGTTTGAGGTCTGGTCCAGTCCTGCTTCAGTCCTGGTCTTTGTGTCTCCTCAGGTACGTGGCAGTGTGTGAGCCGCTCCGGTATCACTCCATCATGACTCCGCTCCGGCTCTTCTGGCTCTGTTTTTGGTCCTGGTTCTTGGCTCTGGTCTTGATCGGGATCCTGTTTGGACTTCACGCTGGGAGCAGGTTTTGTGGGACTCTGATTCAACACGTGTACTGCAGTAACAGAGGAATACTTCAACTGGCCTGTGAGCCCACGCCCATCAACAACTACTACGGTCAGTGCTAACCTGGTCATTTGACGACAAACTCATTGGTCATTTTTATGGTCAATACTAAAGACTATTTCTTGCCAATACGACCTCCTCACCTTTGAGTCCGAGCGATAACTCGTCTTTCCACGTCTCCAGTCGTGTCCTCGGGCTTCCCTTGTGTCCTCGCGCTTCCCTTGTGTCCTCGGGCTTACCTTGTGTCCTCGGGCTTCCCTTGTGTCCTCGCGCTTCCCTTGTGTCCTCGGGCTTACCTTGTGTCCTCGGGCTTCCCTTGTGTCCTCGGGCTTACCTTGTGTCCTCGCGCTTCCCTTGTGTCCTCGCGCTTCCCTTGTGTCCTCGCGCTTCCCTTGTGTCCTCGGGCTTACCTTGTGTCCTTGCGCTGGAGGTACACAAGGCTAAAGTGAAGGTAGGGTTAAGTGAACTTAGGGTTAAGTGACGGTAGGGTTAAGTGACGGTAGGGTTAAGTGACGGTAGGGTTAAGTGACGGTAGGGTTAAGTGACGGTAGGGTTAAGTGACGGTAGGGTTAAGTGACGGTAGGGTTACTGCAGCGCTTCATTATCACAGATTCAATATACGTTTGATTTAAAGTTGAGATAAATACAAAAGAAAAGTGTTTAGTGAAAGGAGCATAACATCCATCGATGATCGATGATGGATCGATGATGGATCGATGATGGATCGATGATGGATCGATAATGGATCGATGATGGATCGATAATGGATCGATAATGGATCGATGATGGATCGATGAGCGATGATGGATCGATAATGGATCGATGATGGATCGATGATCGATGATGGATCGATGATGAATCGATGATGGATCGATGATCGATGATGGATCGATGATGAATCGATGATGGATCGATGATGAATCGATGATGGATCGATGATGGATCGATGATGGATCGATGATCGATGATGGATCGATGATGGATCGATGATGGATCGATGATGGATCGATAATGGATCGATGATGGATCGATGATCGATGATGGATCGATGATGAATCGATGATGGATCGATGATGGATTGATGATGGATCGATGATCGATGATGGATCGATGATGAATCGATGATGGATCGATGATGGATCGATGATGGATCGATGATGGATCGATGATCGATGATGGATCGATGATGAATCGATGATGGATCGATGATGGATCGATGATGGATCGATGATGGATGATGGATCGATGATCGATGATGGGTCGATGATGAATCGATGATGGATCGATGATGGATCGATGATGGATCGATGATCGATGATGGATTGATGATGAATCGATGATGGATCGATGAAGTTGGCTGGGTGGAGACTCAGGATGGGGGCTCTGTCTCGGGTGATCAGCAGACTCAGAACCCTCCCTCCTCATGTGATGTGTTAAGCTGAAGATGATAGAGACATGGGGTAGGGCTGGGTCGAGAGAGCGGAGACAAAAGATGCTGTGGATAGGCTTTATAAATAGAGCTTCTGGGTAATTAGAGGTGTGGTTAAAGAGTGGAGGTGTGGTTAAAGAGTGGAGGTGTGGTTAAAGAGTGGAGGTGTGGTTAAAGAGTGGAGGTGTGGTTAAAGAGTGGAGGTGTGGTTAAAGAGTGGAGGTGTGGTTAAAGAGTGGAGGTGTGGTTAAAGAGTGGAGGTGTGGTTAAAGAGTGGAGGTGTGGTTAAGGGGTGGAGGTGTGGTTAAAAGTGGAGGTGTGGTTAAAGAGTGGAGGTGTGGTTAAAGAGTGGAGGTGTGGTTAAAGAGTGGAGGTGTGGTTAAAAGTGGAGGTGTGGTTAAAAGTGGAGGTGTGGTTAAAAGTGGAGGTGTGGTTAAAAGTGGAGGTGTGGTTAAAAGTGGAGGTGTGGTTAAAAGTGGAGGTGTGGTTAAAAGTGGAGGTGTGGTTGCTGGAGGAGTAAGAGGTTGAGGCGTGGTCCTGCTCCCAAACCTCAGTTAACGATTAACGTCACAAAACTACATTTCCAAAATTGAGTGGATGACACTGTAACAGCCGCAGAGCGTCGTGAGCTTCAGTCACATGTTTGTGAGCAACAGGACGGTCCCAGAACACGTGACAGTGGTTTGCCCCCTGGCGGCGAGTGTGGTCATTTACCATGTGACACGTGCTGCAGCATTAATAATACTATTATTATTCTGTTGCTATTGTTATTTGACCCTCTTAGGCCTGGTGATGACGTACATGGTCAGCACCAGCGTGTTCCTGGTCACTGCGTTCTCCTACACTCGGATCCTGTTGGCAGTCCTGGGTCATGGAGGTCATGACCCGGTCCAGACCCGCTCAAAGGCGCTGCAGACCTGCGTCCCGCACCTGGTGGTGTACGTCCTGTTCAACGTGGGCGTCATCATCATCATCATCTCGTATCGTTTTCCCGTTCTCACTCCGAACATGAAGAAACTCATCAGCATCCTCTTCATCATCGTCCCGCCCACCGTCAACCCGCTCATTTACGGCCTGGTGAGCCGCGAGCTGCGCAGCGCCATCTGCAGGCAACTACGCCGCATCGCACCCAGGAGCCAGAGAGCCTGAAGACACAGCAGAGTCATGACCTCTGCAGCGGAGTCATGACCTCTGCAGTGGAGTCATGACCTTTGCAGTGGACTCATGACCACTGCAGTGGACTCATGACCACTGCAGTGGAGTCATGACCTCTACAGTGGACTCGTGATCTCTGCAGTGGAGTCGTGACCTCTGCAGTGGAGTCATGACCACTGCAGTGGAGTCATGACCACTGCAGTGGAGTCATGACCTCTGCAGTGGAGTCATGACCTCTGCAGTGGAGTCATGACCTCTGCAGTGGAGTCATGACCTCTGCAGTGGACTCATGACCACTGCAGTGGAGTCATGACCACTGCAGTGGAGTCATGACCTCTGCAGTGGACTCATGACCACTGCAGTGGAGTCATGACCACTGCAGTGGAGTCATGACCACTGCAGTGGAGTCATGACCTCTGCAGTGGAGTCATGACCACTGCAGTGGAGTCATGACCTCTGCAGTGGACTCATGACCACTGCAGTGGAGTCATGACCACTGCAGTGGAGTCATGACCTCTGCAGTGGAGTCATGACCTGCAGTGGAGTCATAACCTCTGCTGCAGACTCGTGACCTCTGCACTTCATAAACGTGTGAATCATTTTCTCTTTCTTTTGTCCAGAAGGTTCTTAACAAACATTTGAATTCACTCGATCTTCTTTTGTCTCGACACATTCAATTCCATCGTTAAAAAAGTCTTTCTACAATTTTGTAGTAGAAAAAGCTTCAGTTGTTTCATCTGGACTCAGACGTTTCGACTTCATCCAAGAGTCATTGTCAATAAAAGAATTTAGATCGAGAACTCCCATAATCCAATATTTCTACAATTTTGTTCGTTTAAAAGGAAAAAACAACGTTTAAAAAGCTTTTACAAAGGAAAGAAGTGTACGTATAAGTATAAGTATAAACCTGCTAATACTGCTTCATTTAGTGTCTTCATCTGAAATACAATTAAACTGATATAATTGTGAAATGTGGTGTGAATCTTATTATTATTATTGCATTTTATAATCAAATGGTCTGCCCATTAAATAAAGTTCACAAAAATGAAAAATTGCCGCACATTGTGGGTAGTTTCAGGTGCAGTGCATTGTGGGTAGTTTCAGGTGCAGTGCATTGTGGGTAGTTTCAGGTGCAGTGCATTGTGGGTAGTTTCAGGTGCAGTGCATTGTGGGTAGTTTCAGGTGCAGTGCATTGTGGGTAGTTTCAGGTGCAGTGCATTGTGGGTAGTTTCAGGTGCAGTGCATTGTGGGTAGTTTCAGGTGCAGTGCATTGTGGGTAGTTTCAGGTGCAGTGCATTGTGGGTAGTTTCAGGTGCAGTGCATTGTGGGTAGTTTCAAACTCAGTCGATTACTTCAGAAACTGACAATCTAAAATATATTCAGCAAAAAACAAGAGCTTTATTTAAACAAAACAACTTTACACATCAGTATTTGGACCGGTCTCTCCTCCCCTCCTCCCTTTCTCGCTCCCTTCCCTCCTCTCTCCTCCCCTCCTCCCTTTCTCGCTCCCTTCCCTCCTCTCTCCTCCCCTCCTCCCTTTCTCGCTCCCTTCCCTCCTCTCTCCTCCCCTCCTCCCTTTCTCGCTCCCTTCCCTCCTCTCTCCTCCCCTCCTCCCTTTCTCGCTCCCTTCCCTCCTCTCTCCTCCCCTCCTCCCTTTCTCGCTCCCTTCCCTCCTCTCTCCTCCCCTCCTCTCTCCTCTCTCCTCCCCTCCTCCCCTCCTCTCTCCTCCCCTCCTCTCTCCACCCCTCCTCTCTCCTTCCCTCCTCTCTCCTCCCCTCCTCTCTCCTCCCCTCCTCTCTCCTCCCCTCCTCCCTCCTTCCCTCCTCTCTCCTCCCCTCCTCCCTCCTTCCCTCCTCCCTCCTCCCCTCATCTCTCCTCCCCTCCTCTCTCCTCCCCTCCTCTCTCCTTCCCTCTAGTTTTGGCTCCTTCCTCGTCTCGTCTCCTCTGCGTTGTAGTCTTTCCCTCTCTGTTGGCGCCCCCTGCTGTTCGTGTCTGTATTTGTCGTAGTCGGCGTCGTGTCTCTCCTCCTTCACCCTGACGTCGGCCGCCACAGCTGCCCCGGGGCGAGCAGGAGGAAGAGGAGGAGAAGAGCTCGGTGAACGCTCCTTCTCCTTCTTCTTTTTCTTTTCTTTCTTCTTTTTCTTCTCTTTTTTGTCTGGGCCAAAAACACGAGTTAAAGAAAAAGATCAATGGACTTTTATATCATCTCTCGCCTTTGTGCTCACATCTCTCGCCCTTGTGCTCACATCTCTCGCCCTTGTGCTCACATCTCTCGCCCTTGTGCTCACATCTCTCGCCTTTGTGCTCACATCTCTCGCCCTTGTGCACACATCTCTCGCCTTCGTGCACACATCTCTCGCCTTCGTGCTCACATCTCTCGCCTTCGTGCTCACATCTCTCGCCCTCGTGCACACATCTCTCGCCTTCGTGCTCACATCTCTCGCCTTCGTGCTCACATCTCTCGCCTTCGTGCTCACATCTCTCGCCTTCGTGCACACATCTCTCGCCTTCGTGCTCACATCTCTCGCCTTCGTGCTCACATCTCTCGCCTTTGTGCTCACATCTCTCGCCTTCGTGCTCACATCTCTCGCCTTCGTGCTAACATCTCTCGCCTTTGTGCTCACATCTCTCGCCCTCGTGCTCACATCTCTCGCCTTCGTGCACACATCTCTCGCCTTCGTGCTCACATCTCTCGCCTTCGTGCTCACATCTCTCGCCTTCGTGCTCACATCTCTCGCCCTTGTGCTCACATCTCTCGCCTTCGTGCTCACATCTCTCGCCTTCGTGCTCACATCTCTCGCCTTCGTGCTCACATCTCTCGCCTTTGTGCTCACATCTCTCGCCTTTGTGCTCACATCTCTCGCCTTCGTGCACACATCTCTCGCCTTCGTGCTCACATCTCTCGCCTTCGTGCTCACATCTCTCGCCTTCGTGCTCACATCTCTCGCCTTTGTGCTCACATCTCTCGCCTTTGTGCTCACATCTCTCGCCTTCGTGCTCACATCTCTCGCCTTCGTGCTCACATCTCTCGCCTTCGTGCACACATCTCTCGCCTTCGTGCTCACATCTCTCGCCTTCGTGCTCACATCTCTCGCCTTCGTGCTCACATCTCTCGCCTTCGTGCTCACATCTCTCGCCTTTGTGCTCACATCTCTCGCCTTTGTGCTCACATCTCTCGCCCTCGTGCTCACATCTCTCGCCTTCGTGCACACATCTCTCGCCTTCGTGCACACATCTCTCGCCCTCGTGCTCACATCTCTCGCCTTCGTGCTCACATCTCTCGCCTTCGTGCTCACATCTCTCGCCTTTGTGCTCACATCTCTCGCCTTCGTGCTCACATCTCTCGCCTTTGTGCTCACATCTCTCGCCTTCGTGCTCACATCTCTCGCCTTCGTGCTCACATCTCTCGCCTTCGTGCACACATCTCTCGCCTTCGTGCTCACATCTCTCGCCTTTGTGCTCACATCTCTCGCCTTCGTGCTCACATCTCTCGCCTTCGTGCACACATCTCTCGCCTTCGTGCACACATCTCTCGCCTTCGTGCTCACATCTCTCGCCTTCGTGCTCACATCTCTCGCCTTCGTGCTCACATCTCTCGCCTTCGTGCTCACATCTCTCGCCTTCGTGCTCACATCTCTCGCCTTCGTGCTCACATCTCTCGCCTTTGTGCTCACATCTCTCGCCCTTGTGCTCACATCTCTCGCCCTTGTGCACACATCTCTCGCCTTTGTGCTCACATCTCTCGCCTTCGTGCTCACATCTCTCGCCTTTGTGCTCACATCTCTCGCCTTCGTGCTCACATCTCTCGCCTTCGTGCTCACATCTCTCGCCTTCGTGCTCACATCTCTCGCCTTCGTGCTCACATCTCTCGCCTTTGTGCTCACATCTCTCGCCTTCGTGCTCACATCTCTCGCCTTCGTGCTCACATCTCTCGCCTTCGTGCACACATCTCTCGCCTTCGTGCTCACATCTCTCGCCTTCGTGCTCACATCTCTCGCCTTTGTGCTCACCTTTCTTGCTCTTCTTCAGAGGCCTCAGCTCCTCCTCAGACTCGGGCTTCTGACTCACACTCGGAGCGCAGCCTTGTTCTCTCAGACTCCTGGTGATGTCGTCGATATCTTCATGGTCTTTGGGCGGTTTATAGTCCATCACATGGTCCACGCGGATGGTCCGCCCCTTTATCTGTGAACACGCACCAGAACACGCATTAGAGCACATCAGAACACGCACCAGAACACGCATCAGAACACATCAGAACACGCACCAGAACACGCATCAGAACACACATCAGAACACATCAGAACACGCATCAGAACACGCATCAGAACACATCAGAACACACATCAGAACACGCACCAGAACACGCATCAGAACACACATCAGAACACGCATCAGAACACGCATCAGAACACATCAGAACACGCACCAGAACACGCATTAGAGCACATCAGAACACGCACCAGAACACGCATCAGAACACATCAGAACACGCACCAGAACACGCATCAGAACACACATCAGAACACATCAGAACACGCATCAGAACACGCATCAGAACACGCATCAGAACACGCATCAGAACACGCATCAGAACACATCAGAACACATCAGAACACGCATCAGAACACGCATCAGAACACATCAGAACACATCAGAACACGCATCAGAACACGCATCAGAACACATCAGAACACGCATCAGAACACGCATCAGAACAAGCATCAGAACACGCATCAGAACACGCATCAGAACACATCAGAACACGCACCAGAACACGCATTAGAGCACATCAGAACACGCATCAGAACACGCATCAGAACACGCATCAGAACACGCATCAGAACACGCATCAGAACACGCATCAGAACACATCAGAACACGCACCAGAACACGCATTAGAGCACATCAGAACACGCATCAGAACACGCATCAGAACACGCATCAGAACACGCATCAGAACACGCATCAGAACACATCAGAACACGCATCAGAACACGCATCAGAACACGCATCAGAACACGCATCAGAACACGCATCAGAACACACATCAGAACACATCAGAACACGCATCAGAACACGCATCAGAACACGCATCAGAACACGCATCAGAACACGCATCAGAACACGCATCAGAAAACGCATCAGAACACGCATCAGAACACATCAGAACACGCATCAGAACACGCATCAGAACACGCATCAGAACACGCATCAGAACACGCATCAGAACACATCAGAACACGCATCAGAACACGCATCAGAACACGCATCAGAACACGCATCAGAACACGCATCAGAATACGCATCAGAACACTTCAGAACACGCATCAGAACACGCATCAGAACACATCAGAACACGCATCAGAACACATCAGAACACGCATCAGAACACATCAGAACACATCAGAACACGCCAGAACACATCAGAACACGCATCAGAACACGCATCAGAACACGCATCAGAACACGCATCAGAACACGCATCAGAACACGCATCAGAACACGCATCAGAACACGCATCAGAACGCATCAGAACACGCATCAGAACACGCATCAAAACACGCATCAGAACACGCATCAAAACACGCATCAGAACACGCATCAGAACACGCATCAGAACACGCATCAGAACACATCAGAACACATCAGAACACGCATCAGAACACATCAGAACACGCATCAGAACACGCATCAGAACACGCATCAGAACACGCATCAGAACACGCATCAGAACACGCATCAGAACACGCATCAGAACACATCAGAACACATCAGAACACGCATCAGAACACATCAGAACACGCATCAGAACACGCCAGAACACATCAGAACACGCATCAGAACACATCAGAACACGCATCAGAACACGCATCAGAACACGCATCAGAACACGCATCAGAACACGCATCAGAACACATCAGAACACGCATCAGAACACGCATCAGAACACGCATCAGAACACGCATCAGAACACGCATCAGAACACATCAGAACACACATCAGAACACGCATCAGAACACATCAGAACACATCAGAACACGCATCAGAACACATCAGAACACGCATCAGAACACGCCAGAACACATCAGAACACGCATCAGAACACATCAGAACACATCAGAACACATCAGAACACGCATCAGAACACATCAGAACACGCATCAGAACACATCAGAACACATCAGAACACGCATCAGAACACGCATCAGAACACGCATCAGAACACGCATCAGAACACATCAGAACACGCATCAGAACACGCATCAGAACACGCATCAGAACACGCATCAGAACACGCACCAGAACACATCAGAACACGCATCAGAACACGCATCAGAACACGCATCAGAACACGCATCAGAACACATCAGAACACATCAGAACACGCATCAGAACACGCATCAGAACACGCATCAGAACACGCATCAGAACACGCATCAGAAAACGCATCAGAACACGCATCAGAACACGCATCAGAACACGCATCAGAACACGCATCAGAACACGCATCAGAACACGCATCAGAACACACATCAGAACACGCATCAGAACACGCATCAGAACACATCAGAACACGCATCAGAACACGCATCAGAACACGCATCAGAACACGCATCAGAACACGCATCAGAACACATCAGAACACGCATCAGAACACATCAGAACACGCATCAGAACACATCAGAACACATCAGAACACGCATCAGAACACGCATCAGAACGCATCAGAACACGCATCAGAACACGCATCAGAACACGCATCAGAACACGCATCAGAACACGCATCAGAACACGCATCAGAACACGCATCAGAACACGCATCAGAACACGCATCAGAACACGCATCAGAACACGCATCAGAACACGCATCAGAACACGCATCAGAACACATCAGAACACGCATCAGAACACGCATCAGAACACATCAGAACACGCATCAGAACACGCATCAGAACACTTCAGAACACGCATCAGAACACGCATCAGAACACGCATCAGAACGCATCAGAACACGCATCAGAACACGCATCAGAACACGCATCAGAACACGCATCAGAACACGCATCAGAACACGCATCAGAACACGCATCAGAACACATCAGAACACATCAGAACACATCAGAACACGCATCAGAACACGCATCAGAACACGCATCAGAACACGCATCAGAACACGCATCAGAACACGCATCAGAACACGCATCAGAACACGCACCAGAACACGCATCAGAACACGCACCAGAACACGCACCAGAACACGCACCAGAACACATCAGAACACATCAGAACACATCAGAACACGCCAGAACACGCATCAGAACACGCATCAGAACACGCATCAGAACACGCATCAGAACACATCAGAACACATCAGAACACGCATCAGAACACGCACCAGAACACGCATCAGAACACATCAGAACACATCAGAACACGCATCAGAACACGCATCAGAACACGCATCAGAACACATCAGAAGACACATCAGAACACATCAGAACACGCATCAGAACACGCATCAGAACACGCATCAGAACACATCAGAACACGCATCAGAACACATCAGAACACGCATCAGAACACGCATCAGAACACATCAGAACACGCATCAGAACACATCAGAACACGCATCAGAACACGCATCAGAACACTTCAGAACACGCATCAGAACACATCAGAACACGCATCAGAACACATCAGAACACGCATCAGAACACGCATCAGAACACGCATCAGAACACGCATCAGAACACGCATCAGAACACGCACCAGAACACGCACCAGAACACGCATCAGAACACGCATCAGAACACGCATCAGAACACATCAGAACACGCATCAGAACACGCATCAGAACACGCATCAGAACACGCATCAGAACACGCACCAGAACACGCATCAGAACACGCATCAGAACACGCACCAGAACACATCAGAACACGCATCAGAACACGCATCAGAACACATCAGAACACGCATCAGAACACGCATCAGAACACGCATCAGAACACACATCAGAACACGCATCAGAACACGCATCAGAACACGCATCAGAACACGCATCAGAACACGCATCAGAACACGCATCAGAACACGCACCAGGGCGTAGAACGAGCCCCGGTACGAGCTTCACTTCAGGTTTATATCGTCATTACATGATTTAAAAGCCTAATTTATTCAGTATTTCTTTCTTTGCCTTGATCCCGTTGAAGTTGTCCACGGCCAGGACGGTGCTCCTCTGGTCCTCGAAGCAGATGAAGCAGAAGCCTTTGGACTTCCCCGTTGTTTTGTCTCGAACCAGGTTTATGTTCACCACCTCTCCATATCTGAGAAGAAGAAAGAGCTTAAACCTCTCCATATCTGAGAAGAAGAAAGAGCTTAAACCTCTCCATATCTGAGAAGAAGAAAGAGCTTAAACCTCTCCATATCTGAGAAGAAGAAAGAGCTTAAACCTCTCATATCTGAGAAGAAGAAAGAGCTTAAACCTCTCCATATCTGAGAAGAAGAAAGAGCTTAAACCTCTCATATCTGAGAAGAAGAAAGAGCTTAAACCTCTCCATATCTGAGAAGAAGAAAGAGCTTAAACCTCTCCATATCTGAGAAGAAGAAAGAGCTTAAACCTCTCCATATCTGAGAAGAAGAAAGAGCTTAAACCTCTCATATCTGAGAAGAAGAAAGAGCTTAAACCTCTCATATCTGAGAAGAAGAAAGAGCTTAAACCTCTCCATATCTGAGAAGAAGAAAGAGCTTAAACCTCTCCATATCTGAGAAGAAGAAAGAGCTTAAACCTCTCCATATCTGAGAAGAAGAAAGAGCTTAAACCTCTCCATATCTGAGAAGAAGAAAGAGCTTAAACCTCTCATATCTGAGAAGAAGAAAGAGCTTAAACCTCTCCATATCTGAGAAGAAGAAAGAGCTTAAACCTCTCATATCTGAGAAGAAGAAAGAGCTTAAACCTCTCCATATCTGAGAAGAAGAAAGAGCTTAAACCTCTCCATATCTGAGAAGAAGAAAGAGCTTAAACCTCTCCATATCTGAGAAGAAGAAAGAGCTTAAACCTCTCATATCTGAGAAGAAGAAAGAGCTTAAACCTCTCATATCTGAGAAGAAGAAAGAGCTTAAACCTCTCCATATCTGAGAAGAAGAAAGAGCTTAAACCTCTCCATATCTGAGAAGAAGAAAGAGCTTAAACCTCTCCATATCTGAGAAGAAGAAAGAGCTTAAACCTCTCCATATCTGAGAAGAAGAAAGAGCTTAAACCTCTCCATATCTGAGAAGAAGAAAGAGCTTAAACCTCTCCATATCTGAGAAGAAGAAAGAGCTTAAACCTCTCCATATCTGAGAAGAAGAAAGAGCTTAAACCTCTCCATATCTGAGAAGAAGAAAGAGCTTAAACCTCTCCATATCTGAGAAGAAGAAAGAGCTTAAACCTCTCCATATCTGAGAAGAAGAAAGAGCTTAAACCTCTCCATATCTGAGAAGAAGAAAGAGCTTAAACCTCTCCATATCTGAGAAGAAGAAAGAACTTAAACCTCTCATATCTGAGAAGAAGAAAGAGCTTAAACCTCTCCATATCTGAGAAGAAGAAAGAGCTTAAACCTCTCCATATCTGAGAAGAAGAAAGAGCTTAAACCTCTCCATATCTGAGAAGAAGAAAGAGCTTAAACCTCTCCATATCTGAGAAGAAGAAAGAGCTTAAACCTCTCCATATCTGAGAAGAAGAAAGAGCTTAAACCTCTCCATATCTGAGAAGAAGAAAGAGCTTAAACCTCTCCATATCTGAGAAGAAGAAAGAGCTTAAACCTCTCCATATCTGAGAAGAAGAAAGAGCTTAAACCTCTCCATATCTGAGAAGAAGAAAGAGCTTAAACCTCTCCATATCTGAGAAGAAGAAAGAGCTTAAACCTCTCCATATCTGAGAAGAAGAAGGAGCTTAAACCTCTCCATATCTGAGAAGAAGAAGGAGCTTAAACCTCTCATATCTGAGAAGAAGAAAGAGCTTAAACCTCTCCATATCTGAGAAGAAGAAAGAGCTTAAACCTCTCCATATCTGAGAAGAAGAAAGAGCTTAAACCTCTCCATATCTGAGAAGAAGAAAGAGCTTAAACCTCTCCATATCTGAGAAGAAGAAAGAGCTTAAACCTCTCCATATCTGAGAAGAAGAAAGAGCTTAAACCTCTCCATATCTGAGAAGAAGAAAGAGCTTAAACCTCTCATATCTGAGAAGAAGAAAGAGCTTAAACCTCTCCATATCTGAGAAGAAGAAAGAGCTTAAACCTCTCCATATCTGAGAAGAAGAAAGAGCTTAAACCTCTCCATATCTGAGAAGAAGAAAGAGTTTAAACCTCTCCATATCTGAGAAGAAGAAAGAGCTTAAACCTCTCCATATCTGAGAAGAAGAAAGAGCTTAAACCTCTCCATATCTGAGAAGAAGAAAGAACTTAAACCTCTCATATCTGAGAAGAAGAAAGAGCTTAAACCTCTCCATATCTGAGAAGAAGAAAGAGCTTAAACCTCTCCATATCTGAGAAGAAGAAAGAGCTTAAACCTCTCCATATCTGAGAAGAAGAAAGAGCTTAAACCTCTCCATATCTGAGAAGAAGAAAGAGCTTAAACCTCTCCATATCTGAGAAGAAGAAAGAGCTTAAACCTCTCCATATCTGAGAAGAAGAAAGAGCTTAAACCTCTCCATATCTGAGAAGAAGAAAGAGCTTAAACCTCTCCATATCTGAGAAGAAGAAAGAGCTTAAACCTCTCCATATCTGAGAAGAAGAAAGAGCTTAAACCTCTCCATATCTGAGAAGAAGAAAGAGCTTAAACCTCTCCATATCTGAGAAGAAGAAAGAGCTTAAACCTCTCATATCTGAGAAGAAGAAAGAGCTTAAACCTCTCCATATCTGAGAAGAAGAGCTTAAACCTCTCCATATCTGAGAAGAAGAAAGAGCTTAAACCTCTCCATATCTGAGAAGAAGAAAGAGCTTAAACCTCTCCATATCTGAGAAGAAGAAAGAGCTTAAACCTCTCCATATCTGAGAAGAAGAAAGAGCTTAAACCTCTCATATCTGAGAAGAAGAAAGAGCTTAAACCTCTCCATATCTGAGAAGAAGAAAGAGCTTAAACCTCTCATATCTGAGAAGAAGAAAGAGCTTAAACCTCTCCATATCTGAGAAGAAGAAAGAGCTTAAACCTCTCATATCCGAGAAGAAGAAAGAGCTTAAACCTCTCCATATCTGAGAAGAGCTTAAACCTCTCATATCTGAGAAGAGGAGCTTAAACCTCTCATATCTGAGAAGAAGAAAGAGCTTAAACCTCTCATATCTGAGAAGAAGAAAGAGCTTAAACCTCTCCATATCTGAGAAGAAGAAAGAGCTTAAACCTCTCATATCTGAGAAGAAGAAAGAGCTTAAACCTCTCCATATCTGAGAAGAAAGAGCTTAAACCTCTCCATATCTGAGAAGAAGAAAGAGTTTAAACCTTAGAGTTATGTGATAATCATGAGCTCTTTATGTTAGAGTTACGTGATAATCATGAGCTCTTTATGTTATAGTTACGTGATAATCATGAGCTCTTTATGTTAGTTATGTGATAATCATGAGCTCTTTATGTTAGTTACATGATAATCATGAGCTCTTTATGTTAGTTACATGATAATCATGAGCTCTTTATGTTAGAGTTACGTGATAATCATGAGCTCTTTATGTTAGTTACATGATAATCATGAGCTCTTTATGTTAGAGTTACGTGATAATCATGAGCTCTTTTTATTAGTTACGTGATAATCATGAGCTCTTTATGTTAGAGTTACGTGATAATCATGAGCTCTTTATGTTAGAGTTATGTGATAATCATGAGCTCTTTATGTTAGAGTTATGTGATAATCATGAGCTCTTTATGTTAGAGTTATGTGATAATCATGAGCTCTTTATGTTAGAGTTATGTGATAATCATGAGCTCTTTATGTTAGAGTTACGTGATAATCATGAGCTCTTTACGTTAGAGTTACGTGATAATCATGAGCTCTTTGTTAGAGTTACGTGATAATCATGAGCTCTTTACGTTAGAGTTACGTGATAATCATGAGCTCTTTATGTTAGAGTTACATGATAATCATGAGCTCTTTATGTTAGTTACATGATAATCATGAGCTCTTTATGTTAGTTAAGTGATAATCTTGAGCTCTTTATGTTATAGTTACGTGATAATCATGAGCTCTTTATGTTAGTTATGTGATAATCATGAGCTCTTTATGTTATAGTTATGTGATAATCATGAGCTCTTTATGTTAGTTACATGATAATCATGAGCTCTTTATGTTAGTTACATGATAATCATGAGCTCTTTATGTTAGTTACGTGATAATCATGAGCTCTTTATGTTAGAGTTACGTGATAATCATGAGCTCTTTATGTTAGAGTTATGTGATAATCATGAGCTCTTTATGTTAGAGTTACGTGATATTCATGAGCTCTTTATGTTAGTTACATGATAATCATGAGCTCTTTATGTTATAGTTACGTGATAATCATGAGCTCTTTATGTTAGTTATGTGATAATCATGAGCTCTTTATGTTATAGTTATGTGATAATCATGAGCTCTTTATGTTAGTTACATGATAATCATGAGCTCTTTATGTTAGTTACATGATAATCATGAGCTCTTTATGTTAGTTACGTGATAATCATGAGCTCTTTATGTTAGAGTTACGTGATAATCATGAGCTCTTTATGTTAGAGTTATGTGATAATCATGAGCTCTTTATGTTAGAGTTATGTGATAATCATGAGCTCTTTATGTTATAGTTATGTGATAATCATGAGCTCTTTATGTTAGAGTTATGTGATAATCATGAGCTCTTTATGTTAGAGTTACGTGATAATCATGAGCTCTTTACGTTAGAGTTATGTGATAATCATGAGCTCTTTATGTTAGAGTTACGTGATAATCATGAGCTCTTTACGTTAGAGTTACGTGATAATCATGAGCTCTTTGTTAGAGTTACGTGATAATCATGAGCTCTTTATGTTAGAGTTACGTGATAATCATGAGCTCTTTGTTAGAGTTACATGATAATCATGAGCTCTTTACGTTAGAGTTACGTGATAATCATGAGCTCTTTATGTTAGAGTTACATGATAATCATGAGCTCTTTACGTTAGAGTTACGTGATAATCATGAGCTCTTTATGTTAGAGTTACGTGATAATCATGAGCTCTTTATGTTAGAGTTACGTGATAATCATGAGCTCTTTGTTAGAGTTACGTGATAATCATGAGCTCTTTACGTTAGAGTTACGTGATAATCATGAGCTCTTTATGTTAGAGTTACGTGATAATCATGAGCTCTTTATGTTAGAGTTACGTGATAATCATGAGCTCTTTGTTAGAGTTACATGATAATCATGAGCTCTTTACGTTAGAGTTACGTGATAATCATGAGCTCTTTATGTTAGAGTTACATGATAATCATGAGCTCTTTATGTTAGTTACATGATAATCATGAGCTCTTCATGTTAGAGTTACGTGATAATCATGAGCTCTTTATGTTAGAGTTACGTGATAATCATGAGCTCTTCATGTTAGAGTTACGTGATAATCATCTTACTGAGAGAAGACACAGATGACGTCCCCCTCGCTGAGCTCGTAGGGCAAACCTCCTGAAACACAAACAAAGCATGAGCGTGACTCATGCTGTGTGCGGCTCATGCTCACGTGGAACGATCCGTCACCGACAAAGATCCAGGCGCTGCCCGAGTACTCCGAGTGCCAGGACACGCCCTCTTTGATGCCCAGGTCCGCCTCGCGCTCGTTCAGCTCGTTTATGAGACGCACTTTGGTCAGAGGACTGAGGACACAGCATGAGACGTGGCATGAGACACACTGAGCATGAGACACACTGAGCATGAGACACACTGAGCATGAGATACACTGAGCATGAGACACACTGAGCATGAGATACACTGAGCATGAGACGTGACATGAGACACACAATGAGACGCGGCATGAGACGCGGCATGAGACACACGGCATGAGACACACGGCATGAGACACACGGCATGAGACACACGGCATGAGACACACTGAGCATGAGATACGGCATGAGACACACAGCACGAGACCCGGCATGAGACACCCGGCATGAGACACACTGAGCATGAGACACAGTGAGCATGAGACACAGTGAGCATGAGACACACTGAGCATGAGACACACTGAGCATGAGACACAGTGAGCATGAGACACACTGAGCATGAGACACACTGAGCATGAGACACACTGAGCATGAGACACACTGAGCATGAGATACGGCATGAGACACACAGCATGAGACACGGCATGAGACACACGGCATGAGACACAAAGCATCACTACTACTACTACTGCTACTGCTACTGCTGATACTAGCAGTACTAGTACTACTACTGCTAATATCATCAGTACTAGTACTGCTAATATCAGCAGTACTAGTACTAGTACTAGTACTGCTAATATCAGCAGTACTGCTAATATCAGCAGTACTAGTACTAGTACTAGTACTGCTAATATCAGCAGTACTAGTACTAGTACTAGTACTAGTACTAGTACTAGTACTGCTCATGTTGCGGTTTCCTTTCAAATGAACGTCCCATTCATCCGTAAGCAGCATGGATCTATTATTAAGAGATAACATCGTTTTCCTCGACACCGATGTCATTTAAACCAGTTTTATTTTTGCCGAATTAATGACATAATAACACAAATGTATAATCGATATAGAATTTTGAATATGAAAAACAGAAAAGTTTCTAATTGGCCAATTCAGTTTTAAATCGTGCAATTTCTTGGGGGGACTTTGGGGGAAACGAATGAAACACGACAATTGTGTTAATCTTGTGAGAGTTTAAACGTAAGAAAAAGCGTAAGACTATCAGGAAACAAGAGGAAATCCACCTGGGACGTGAACATGTTCTAAAATGACTCAAAAGTCAAACAAAATGTGAAAAAGAACGCTTTGTTTACTTACTTCATGTTGGCCACGGGAAAAGTCGAGCGGAAGCACGGGAGCCCAGACTTCTGCCTGTGCGCCGCCTCTGGCCCGGAGGACGCACTGCAGGTGAACAAAAACATATTATTAGTATCTTTATTTTTAGCCCACTTGAAACTTTTCAATAGTTTACTGTCACTTGTACATATAAATGCCTTTTATTGTGTTATACATGTGATCTTTTGTATTTATTTTAAGTATGAATCGTGTAATCCTTCTGTGAAACACTAGATGGCGGTGTTGATTAGCCGTTAGCCACCATGAAGCTAACCGTGAAGCTAACCATGAAGCCAACACAATTCAGTCCAAATCCTTTTGAAACATCTTCAGATGAACCTTGATTCGGCGACATAAACTCACGCCGGGGATGTTTCAGGTCCAGTACGAGATGTTTGTGCTTGAGGAGGACAGAATTATGATGATTATTCGTAAAAGCTGTCAACAAAATTAGCCATGTATTTATTTTTTGCACAGTAATAGTAATAGTAATAGTAACAGTAATAAAACGTAACTTCTATAGGTTAAAATCTACAATTAAGGTAAGATAAGACTTAATGTATGGTGTTTTCAATGCCACTTATTACAGACATATTAAATGATTATGTATAAGTATGTATATAAGGTGTGGTGATAATAGAACAATTGAAAGTGTTCACCTGGTTTAGACCTGGTTTAGTCCTGGTTTAGACCTGGTTTGGTCCTGGTTTAGTCCTGGTTTAGACCTGGTTTAGTCCTGGTTTAGACCTGGTTTAGACCTGGTTTAGTCCTGGTTTAGACCTGGTTTAGACCTGGTTTAGTCCTGGTTTAGTCCTGGTTTAGACCTGGTTTAGACCTGGTTCAGTCCTGGTTCAGTCCTGGTTTAGACCTGGTTTAGACCTGGTTTAGTCCTGGTTTAGTCCTGGTTTAGACCTGGTTTAGACCTGGTTTAGTCCTGGTTTAGTCCTGGTTTTAGACCTGGTTTTAGACCTGGTTCAGTCCTGTTTTAGACCCGGTTTTAGACCCGGTTTGGTCCTGGTTTAGTCCTGGTTTGGTCCTGGTTCAGTCCTGGTTTAGTCCTGGTTTAGACCTGGTTCAGTCCTGGTTCAGTCCTGGTTTAGACCTGGTTTAGACCTGGTTTAGACCTGGTTTAGTCCTGGTTCAGTCCTGGTTCAGACCTGGTTTTAGACCTGGTTCAGTCCTGTTTTAGACCCGGTTTTAGACCTGGTTTGGTCCTGGTTTAGTCCTGGTTTGGTCCTGGTTCAGTCCTGGTTCGGTCCTGGTTCAGTCCTGGTTCAGTCCTGGTTTAGTCCTGGTTTAGTCCTGGTTTAGTCCTGGTTTAGTCCTGGTTCAGTCCTGGTTCAGTCCTGGTTTAGACCTGGTTTAGTCCTGGTTTTAGTCCTGGTTTTAGACCTGGTTCTAGACCTGGTTTGGTCCTGGTTTAGTCCTGGTTTAGTCCTGGTTCAGTCCTGGTTCAGTCCTGGTTTAGACCTGGTTCAGTCCTGGTTTAGACCTGGTTTAGTCCTGGTTCAGTCCTGGTTTAGACCTGGTTTAGTCCTGGTTTTAGTCCTGGTTTTAGACCTGGTTCTAGACCTGGTTTGGTCCTGGTTTAGTCCTGGTTTAGTCCTGGTTCAGTCCTGGTTCAGTCCTGGTTTAGACCTGGTTCAGTCCTGGTTTAGACCTGGTTTAGTCCTGGTTTTAGTCCTGGTTTTAGACCTGGTTCTAGACCTGGTTTGGTCCTGGTTTGGTTCTGTAATTATTGTCTAGTTTAGGTTCATTTCCAAGTTAGTTTCTTCACAATTTAAATGGGTTAGAGTTAAAGCAGGTCTGAACCAGGCCTACAGTAGGAGCACAGTAGGCCTACCTACGGCAGGTCTACAATTAGCCTACAGTATGCCTTCCTACAGTAAGACTACAGCAGCACTACAGTAGACCTACATCAGGACTACAGTAAGACTACAGCAGCACTACAGTAGACCTACATCAGGACTACAGTAAGACTACAGCAGCACTACAGTAGACCTACATCAGGACTACAGTAAGACTACAGCAGCACTACAGTAGACCTACATCAGGACTACAGTAAGACTACAGCAGCACTACAGTAGACCTACATCAGGACTACAGTAAGACTACAGCAGCACTACAGTAGACCTACATCAGGACTAAAGTAAGACTACAGCAGCACTACAGTAGACCTACATCAGGACTACAGTAAGACTACAGCAGCACTACAGTAGACCTACATCAGGACTACAGTAAGACTACAGCAGCACTACAGTAGACCTACATCAGGACTACAGTAAGACTACAGCAGCACTACAGTAGACCTACATCAGGACTACAGTAAGACTACAGCAGCACTACAGTAGACCTACATCAGGACTACAGTAAGACTACAGCAGCACTACAGTAGACCTACATCAGGACTAAAGTAAGACTACAGCAGCACTACAGTAGACCTACATCAGGACTACAGTAAGACTACAGCAGCACTACAGTAGACCTACATCAGGACTACAGTAAGACTACAGCAGCACTACAGTAGACCTACATCAGGACTACAGTAAGGCTACAGCAGCACTACAGTAGACCTACATCAGGACTACAGTAAGACTACAGCAGCACTACAGTAGACCTACATCAGGACTACAGTAAGACTACAGCAGCACTACAGTAGACCTACATCAGGACTAAAGTAAGACTACAGCAGCACTACAGTAGACCTACATCAGGACTACAGTAAGACTACAGCAGCACTACAGTAGACCTACATCAGGACTACAGTAAGGCTACAGCAGCACTACAGTAGACCTACATCAGGACTACAGTAAGACTACAGCAGCACTACAGTAGACCTACATCAGGACTACAGTAAGACTACAGCAGCACTACAGTAGACCTACATCAGGACTACAGTAAGACTACAGCAGCACTACAGTAGACCTACATCAGGACTACAGTAAGACTACAGCAGCACTACAGTAGACCTACATCAGGACTACAGTAAGACTACAGCAGCACTACAGTAGACCTACATCAGGACTAAAGTAAGACTACAGCAGCACTACAGTAGACCTACATCAGGACTACAGTAAGACTACAGCAGCACTACAGTAGACCTACATCAGGACTACAGCAGCACTACAGTAGACCTACATCAGGACTACAGTAAGACTACAGCAGCACTACAGTAGACCTACATCAGGACTACAGTAAGACTACAGCAGCACTACAGTAGACCTACATCAGGACTACAGTAAGACTACAGCAGCACTACAGTAGACCTACATCAGGACTACAGTAAGACTACAGCAGCACTACAGTAGACCTACATCAGGACTACAGCAGCACTACAGTAGACCTACATCAGGACTACAGTAAGACTACAGCAGCACTACAGTAGACCTACATCAGGACTACAGCAGCACTACAGTAGACCTACATCAGGACTACAGTAAGACTACAGCAGCACTACAGTAGACCTACATCAGGACTACAGTAAGACTACAGCAGCACTACAGTAGACCTACATCAGGACTACAGTAAGACTACAGCAGCACTACAGTAGACCTACATCAGGACTACAGCAGCACTACAGTAGACCTACATCAGGACTACATCTAGAATACAGTAGGCCTACAGTAGGACGTTACTGTTGTGGTGTGTGTTCCAGATGATCTTCCAGTTCTTCGTTCTGTCGTCTAAAGGAGACCACCTCATCTACAGAGACTGTATCCTTCACTCAGTGTTTGAAACATGTTCACCATGTCATCTTTACGAGACGTTTCAGCATCTTTACGAGACGTTTCACCGTCTACCACACGTTTCACCGTCTTTACCACACGTTTCACCGTCTTTACGAGATGTTTCACCGGCTTTACGAGATGTTTCAGCGTCTTTACAACACGTTAACACGTTTCAGCGTCTTTACGACACGTTTCAGCGTCTTTACGACACGTTGACACGTTTCAGCGTCTTTACGACACATTTCAGCGTCTTTACGACACGTTTCAGCGTCTTTACGACACGTTGACACGTTTCAGCGTCTTTACGACACATTTCAGCGTCTTTACGACACGTTTCAGCGTCTTTACGACACGTTGACACGTTTCAGCGTCTTTACGACACATTTCAGCGTCTTTACGACACGTTTCAGCGTCTTTACGACACGTTGACACGTTTCAGCGTCTTTACGACACATTTCAGCGTCTTTACGACACGTTTCAGCGTCTTTACGACACGTTGACACGTTTCAGCGTCTTTACGACACGTTCACACGTTTCAGCGTCTTTACGACACGTTGACACGTTTTATCGTCTTTACGACACGTTGACACGTTTCAGCGTCTTTACGACACGTTTCAGCGTCTTTACGACACGTTCACACGTTTCAGCGTCTTTACGACACGTTGACACGTTTTATCGTCTTTACGACACGTTGACACGTTTCAGCGTCTTTACGACACGTTCACACGTTTTATCGTCTTTACGACACGTTGACACGTTTCAGCGTCTTTACGACACGTTTCAGCGTCTTTACGACACGTTCACACGTTTCAGCGTCTTTACGACACGTTGACACGTTTTATCGTCTTTACGACACGTTGACACGTTTCAGCGTCTTTACGACACGTTTCACCGTCTTTACGACACGTTTCAGCGTCTTTACGACACGTTGACACGTTTCAGCGTCTTTACGACACATTTCAGCGTCTTTACGACACGTTTCAGCGTCTTTACGACACGTTGACACGTTTCAGCGTCTTTACGACACATTTCAGCGTCTTTACGACACGTTTCAGCGTCTTTACGACACGTTGACACGTTTCAGCGTCTTTACGACACGTTCACACGTTTCAGCGTCTTTACGACACGTTGACACGTTTTATCGTCTTTACGACACGTTGACACGTTTCAGCGTCTTTACGACACGTTTCAGCGTCTTTACGACACGTTGACACGTTTTATCGTCTTTACGACACGTTGACACGTTTTATCGTCTTTACGACACGTTGACACGTTTTATCGTCTTTACGACACGTTGACACGTTTCAGCGTCTTTACGACACGTTTCACCGTCTTTACGACACGTTTCAGCGTCTTTACGACACGTTGACACGTTTCAGCGTCTTTACGACACATTTCAGCGTCTTTACGACACGTTTCAGCGTCTTTACGACACGTTGACACGTTTCAGCGTCTTTACGACACATTTCAGCGTCTTTACGACACGTTTCAGCGTCTTTACGACACGTTGACACGTTTCAGCGTCTTTACGACACGTTCACACGTTTCAGCGTCTTTACGACACGTTGACACGTTTTATCGTCTTTACGACACGTTGACACGTTTTATCGTCTTTACGACACGTTGACACGTTTCAGCGTCTTTACGACACGTTGACACGTTTCAGCGTCTTTACAACACGTTTCACCGTCTTTCCGACACGTTTCAGTTCCCGGGGTGTTTACTTGTATGTTAGGCGCAGGTTTCAGCCGTTGTGTCTCGTTAACGCCCTCTTCAGTCCGAGGGGAGAACAGCAGCGACGTGGTTCGTGTGTTTTATGAGAAAGTCACGGCTCTCCCTGAGGACCAACCACCCGTCGTCATGGTAACGCACAACGTTTCAGCCTTTACGTTTGGTTTGTGTTCGTCATGGCTGAACACGTGTTTGATGTTCATTCCAGACGCACAAAGACGTGTGTTTCGTGCACGTGAAACAGGGCGGGCTCTTCTGGGTGGTCACAACAAGCTCCGCCTCCTCTCCCTTCACCATGGTCGAGTTCATCAACAAGTAAGAAAGGCTTTAAAAACGCAGGAGCTCCAAAGCTGGTGTTTCAGCCCGTTTCACACTGTGTTTCAGACTGTGCCCTCTGTTGTTTCAGACTGTGTCCTCTGTTGTTTCAGACTGTGTCCTCTGTTGTTTCAGACTGTGTCCTCTGTTGTTTCAGACTGTGTCCTCTTGTGTTTCAGACTGTGTCCTCCTGTGTTTCAGACTGTGTCCTCTTGTGTTTCAGACTGTGTCCTCCTGTGTTTCAGACTGTGTCCTCTTGTGTTTCAGACTGTGTCCTCCTGTGTTTCAGACTGTGTCCTCTTGTGTTTCAGACTGTGTCCTCCTGTGTTTCAGACTGTGTCCTCCTGTGTTTCAGACTGTGTCCTCTTGTGTTTCAGACTGTGTCCTCTTGTGTTTCAGACTGTGTCCTCTTGTGTTTCAGACTGTGTCCTCTTGTGTTTCAGACTGTGTTCTCTGGTGAAGGATTACTGCGGCGCTCTGACTGAGAAGTCACTGCAGCTCAACTTTGCTCTGATTTACGAGCTCCTGGACGAAGTCGTGGTACGGGAGGGCATCAGGTGGAGGGCATCGGGTGGAGGGCATCGGGTGGAGGGCATCGGGTGGAGGGCATCGGGTGGAGGGCATCGGGTGGAGGGCATCGGGTGGAGGTGTATTTTTTCTGGTTGGATTACGGGTGTTTTGTGTGTTTTCTGGTAGGATTACGGGTGTTTTGTGTCTTTTTTCTGGTAGGATTACGGGTGTTTTGTGTGTTTTCTGGTAGGATTACGTGTGTTTTATGTGTTTAATGGTAGTATTACGGGTGTTCTGTGTGTTTTCTGGTAGGATTACGGGTGTTCTCTGTGTTTTCTAGGATTACGGGTGTTTTATGTGTTTTCTGGTAGGATTACGGGTGTTTTATGTGTTTTCTGGTAGGATTACGGGTGTTTTGTGTGTTTTCTAGTTGGATTACGGGTGTTTTGTGTGTTTTCTGGTAGGATTACGGGTGTTTTGTGTGTTTTCTGGTTGGATTACGGGTGTTTTGTGTGTTTTCTAGTTGGATTACGGGTGTTTTGTGTGTTTTCTGGTAGGATTACGGGTGTTTTGTGTGTTTTCTGGTTGGATTACGGGTGTTTTGTGTATATTATGGTTGGATTACGGGTGTTTTATGTGTTTTCTGGTAGGATTACGGGTGTTCTGTTTGTTTTCTGGTAGGATTATGGGTGTTTTGTGTGTTTCTGGTAGGATTACGGGTTTTTTGTTGGGTTTCTGGTAGGATTACGGGTGTTTTGTGTGTTTTCTGGTAGGATTACGGGTGTTTTATGTGTATTCTGGTAGGATTACGGGTGTTTTGTGTCTTTTTTCTGGTAGGATTACGGGTGTTTTGTGTGTTTTCTGGTAGGATTACGGCTGTTTTGTGTGTTTTCTGGTAGGATTACGGGTGTTTTATGTGTTTAATGGTAGGATTACGGGTGTTCTGTGTGTTTTCTGGTAGGATTACGGGTGTTCTGTGTTGTTTCTGGTAGGATTACGGGTGTTCTCTGTGTTTTCTAGGATTACGGGTGTTTTATGTGTTTTCTGGTAGGATTACGGGTGTTTTGTGTGTTTTCTGGTAGGATTACGGGTGTTTTGTGTGTTTTCTAGTTGGATTACGGGTGTTTTGTGTGTTTTCTGGTAGGATTACGGGTGTTTTGTGTGTTTTCTGGTAGGATTACGGGTGTTTTGTGTGTTATATGGTAGGATTACGGGTGTTTTGTGTATATTCTGGTTGGATTACGGGTGTTTTGTGTGTTTTCTGGTTGGATTACGGGTGTTTTGTGTGTTTTCTGGTTGGATTACGGGTGTTTTGTGTGTTTTCTGGTTGGATTACGGGTGTTTTGTGTGTTTTCTGGTTGGATTACGGGTGTTTTGTGTGTTTTCTGGTTGGATTACGGGTGTTTTGTGTGTATTCTGGTTGGATTACGGGTGTTTTGTGTGTATTCTGGTTGGATTACGGGTGTTTTGTGTGTTTTCTGGTAGGATTACGGGTACATCCAGACGACTTCCTGTGACGTGCTGAAGAACTTCATCCAGACTGAAGCTGTGAGCTCCAAAAGCTTCAGCCTCTTCGACCTCAGCAGCGTCGCCCTGGTAACACACTCTAGAAGATGAAGAGCATTTTCTCCATGAAGCGAACACAAAAGTCACGTGATGAAAGGAGGAGTTTGAGGGTCTCATGTGGAGATGAGAGAAGGGAGGACATGCAGCATATTGTCAGAGGGAGATTCAAACTGGCGACCCTGCGGTCAGCTGCACATGGAGCTGGCATACGTGCTGCTGCCTTAACCACCGCACCACCGAGCAGCAGGCTTTTCAGTTTGTTTGTATTTTCCGGAGTATAAGTATTTAAGTATAAGTATATAAGTATTAGGCAGAGCAAAATAATATGTCTGTTTGCCGTAACCCGACCGAGCCGTCAAAATTACAGCCGACTGAAAAAAAGATATCAGCATTTTGTCAAAATTATGCCAAATTCTTTTATTTTTCTTATATTTCGCCGACTCACCGACCGTTTTTTCAAAAAAGCGCCGTGTTGAATAATTTTGTGTCACTGGAACTCTAAAAAATATTACGAAGCCGAAAAAGAAATTAAACTTAACACGAGCGGAGAACGTTCAACTCATTGTCTGTTGAAGCCTGACCCCTGGCGGTCACTGCGGGTCACTGCGGGTCACTGCAATCACTGCGATCACTGCGGTCACTGCTGTCGCTGCGTGTCGCTGCGGGTCACTGCGGTCACTGCGGTCACTGTGTGTCACTGCGGGTCACTGCGGTCACTGCGGGTCACTGCGGGTCACTGCGATCACTGCGGTCACTGCGGTCACTGCGGGTCACTGCGGGTCGCTGCGGTCACTGAGTCACTGCGGGTCACTGTGGTCACTGCGGGTCACTGCGGGTCACTGGCAGAATATAAAAAACGGGATTGGACAGTGGCTGAAATATGCAGAATTTGTCATATATGACCAAGACGTCGACGATTCTACGAAATGAAAATGGCCAAAAAATAAAATCATTTGTCCTGTACTTTATTGGCTGGACTTATTCATTTTTTTGTTTTGTACATTTACGGTAGAATCTCTTTTGATAAATGATAATATTAATTTAATTTCATAGGCAAATTATCATTAAATTCTATAAACAAATTTGGATTTTTTTTATGCTTTAAAGTAAAAAAAAAAAAAAAAAAGAATTTACCTTCCTACCCACTTGAAAAATGGTGGGTCGGGTTACAGCAAACAGACAATTTATTTGGGGCAGCTTAAGTATATAAGTATAAGTATATAAGTGTAATCCCTCATTCGTTCCATTGTAGAAAAAGCTTCAGTTGTTTCATCTGGACTCAGTTTAGAAAAAATAGATGTTTCGACTTCATCCAAAAGTCATTGTCAATAAAAGAATTTTGGCCGGGAACTCCGATATTTATACTATTCTGTGGTAAGACCCGCCCATTGGGCGGAGCCTCCTGAAGTGGAAAGAGTTGTTTGTTTCAACAGAAACTTACCCTCCTTGTTTCTAACGAGCTACCCTATTTGTTTACTACCAGTCCTTTAATGGACTATTAGTCTCCCCTTTGTCTCTGTGTCCCTCACTCACCCTGAGGACCTGAGGACATCTGAATGTCCTGGTCCTCGACCTCTCTAGGGGTTCAAAATTCCATTATAAACCACAGGAAGGTTGAATCTTAGTCCTCCATTTCTGTTTAAAGAAGGTCTTTCTTTTTTAACAAAAATAGCTTCCTTAACTCGTCTTTCAAACCATCTTTTCTCCTGCTTCAAACCTTCACCTCACGTCTTCAAACCAGTGATTAGAGGCTTCAAGATGAAGCTGCACGACGCTCTGTGGTCCTGAACTCCAGTGTCTTCTGTGGTCCTGAACTCCAGTGTCTTCTGTGGTCCTGAACTCGTGTCTTCTGTGGTCCTGAACTCCAGTGTCTTCTGTGGTCCTGAACTCAAGTGTCTTCTGTGGTCCTGAACTCCAGTGTCTTCTGTGGTCCTGAACTCCAGTGTCTTCTGCGGTCCTGAACTCCAGTGTCTTCTGTGGTCCTGAACTCCAGTGTCTTCTGTGGTCCTGAACTCCAGTGTCTTCTGTGGTCCTGAACTCCAGTGTCTTCTGTGGTCCTGAACTCCAATGTCTTTTGTGGTCCTGAACTCCAGTGTCTTCTGTGGTCCTGAACTCCAGTGTCTTCTGTGGTCCTTAACTCCAGTGTCTTCTGTGGTCCTGAACTCCAGTGTCTTCTGTGGTCCTGAACTCCAGTGTCTTCTGTGGTCCTGAACTCCAGTGTCTTCTGTGGTCCTGAACTCCAATGTCTTCTGTGGTCCTGAACTCCAATGTCTTCTGTGGTCCTGAACTCCAGTGTCATCTGTGGTACTGAACTCCAGTGTCTTCTGTGGTCCTGAACTCCAGTGTCTTCTGTGGTCCTGAACTCCAGTGTCTTCTGTGGTCCTGAACTCCAGTGTCTTCTGTGGTCCTGAACTCCAGTGTCTTCTGTGGTCCTGAACTCCAGTGTCTTCTGTGGTCCTGAACTCCAGTGTCTTCTGTGGTCCTGAACTCCAGTGTCTTCTGTGGTACTGAACTCCAGTGTCTTCTGTGGTCCTGAACTCCAGTGTCTTCTGTGGTACTGAACTCCAGTGTCTTCTGTGGTCCTGAACTCCAGTGTCTTCAGCAAGGTTTTAAGCAGGAGAAAAGATGGTTTGAAAGACGAGTTAAGGAAGCTATTTTTGTTAAAAAAGAAAGACCTTCTTTAAACAGAAATGGAGGACTAAGATTCAACCTTCCTGTGGTTTATAATGGAATTTTGAACCCCTAGAGAGGTCGAGGACCAGGACATTCAGATGTCCTCAGGTCCTCAGGGTGAGTGAGGGACACAGAGACAAAGGGGAGACTAATAGTCCATTAAAGGACTGGTAGTAAACAAATAGGGTAGCTCGTTAGAAACAAGGAGGGTAAGTTTCTGTATAAGTATAAGTATGTAAGTATAAGTCGCACCCCGGCCAAAACTATGAAAAAAGGTGCTTATAGTATTTCCCTCACACCAGTGAATATTGTGAATATTCAGATCAGATCAAAGCTTTATGTTCTTTCTGCTCAGTTTGGAGCCGAGACGCAGCAGAGTAAAGTGGCCCCGAGTTCAGCCGCCAATCGACCCCTTCACCAGCGAGAGCAGGTCAGTGTGGCCCCTACTGTAGTACTGCAGTACTACTACTGTAATACTGCAGTACTACTGCAGTAGTACTGTAGTACTGCAGTACTACTACTGTAATACTGCAGTACTACTGCAGTAGTACTGTAGTACTGCAGTACTACTACTGTAATACTGCAGTACTACTGCAGTACTACAGTAGTACTGTTGTACTGCAGTACTACTACTGTAATACTGCAATACTACTGCAGTACTATTGTAGTACTGCTGTAGTACTGCAGTACTACTACTGTAATACTGCAGTACTACTGCAGTACTACTGTAGTACTGCTGTAGTACTACTGCAGTACTACTGCAGTACTACTGTAGTACTGCTGTAGTACTGCTGTAGTACTACTGCAGTACTACTGCAGTACTACTGTAGTACTGCTGTAGTACTGCTGCAGTACTACTGTAGTACTGCTGTAGTACTATTGCAGTACTTCTGCAGTACTACTGCAGTACTGCTGTAGTACTGCAGTATTACTAAAAAAAAATCTGATGATGAAGTAATGATTGAAACCTAAAACTAACAATAAAAACAAATAATAATATATTCATATTTGTGTTTCAGGGAAAGAGTGAGATTTTCGTGGATGTGGTGGAGAGAATGACTGTGGTGATCGGAGCAAACGTGAGTCAAACCTCTTCAAATGTAATAGAAGTAATGTGTTATGTACAGAAAATGTAATGCCTCATTGGTCCAGCAGGGCTCCATCACACCTACAGTGTACGTGTACTACAGTGTACGTGTACTACAGTGTACGTGTACTACAGTGTACTTGTACTACAGTGTACTTGTATTACAGTGTACTTGTACTACAGTCTATTTGTACTACAGTCTATTTGTACTACAGTGTACGTGTACTACAGTGTACGTGTACTACAGTGTACTTGTACTACAGTGTACTTGTACTACAGTGTACGTGTACTACAGTGTACGTGCACTACAGTGTACGTGCACTACAGTGTACTTGTACTACAGTGTACTTGTATTACAGTGTACTTGTATTACAGTGTACTTGTACTACAGTCTATTTGTACTACAGTCTATTTGTACTACAGTGTACGTGTACTACAGTGTACGTGTACTACAGTGTACTTGTACTACAGTGTACTTGTACTACAGTGTACGTGTACTACAGTGTACGTGCACTACAGTGTACGTGCACTACAGTGTACTTGTATTACAGTGTACTTGTATTACAGTGTACTTGTATTACAGTGTACTTGTACTACAGTCTATTTGTACTACAGTGTACGTGTACTACAGTGTACTTGTACTACAGTGTACTTGTACTACAGTGTACGTGTACTACAATGTACGTGCACTACAGTGTACGTGTACTACAGTGTACTTGTACTACAGTGTACTTGTACTACAGTGTACGTGTACTACAGTGTACGTGCACTACAGTGTACGTGTACTACAGTGTACTTGTACTACAGTGTACTTGTACTACAGTGTACGTGTACTACAGTGTACTTGTACTACAGTGTACTTGTACTACAGTGTACGTGCACTACAGTGTACGTGCACTACAGTGTACTTGCACTACAGTGTACTTGCACTACAGTCTATTTGTACTACAGTCTATTTGTACTACAGTCTATTTGTACTACAGTGTACGTGTACTACAGTGTACTTGTACTACAGTCTATTTGTACTACAGTCTATTTGTACTAGAGTGTATTAGTACTACAGTGTATTAGTACTACAGTGTATTAGTACTACAGTGTACGTGTACTACAGTGTACTTGTACTACAGTCTATTTGTACTACAGTGTATCTGTACTACAGTGTATTAGTACTACAGTGTACGTGTACTACAGTGTACTTGTACTACAGTCTATTTGTACTACAGTGTATTAGTACTACAGTGTATTAGTACTACAGTGTATTAGTACTACAGTGTACGTGTACTACAGTGTACTTGTACTACAGTCTATTTGTACTACAGTGTATCTGTACTACAGTGTATTAGTACTACAGTGTATTAGTACTACAGTGTACTTGTACCACAGTGTACTTGTACTACAGTGTACGTGTACTACAGTGTACTTATACTACAGTGTACTTGTACTACAGTATCTGATGGTTTCCAGGGCGTGCTGATGAAGGCCGACGTGGAGGGTGAGATCCGGGTCAAGTGCTACACGCCGCGCTGCTCCGGTCAGTGTCTCTAAGCGTGTCTCTAAGCGTGTCTCTAAGCGTGTCTCTAAGCGTGTCTCTAAGCGTGTCTCTAAGCGTGTCTCTTAGCGTGTCTCTAAGCGTGTCTCTAAGCGTGTCTCTAAGCGTGACTCTAAGCGTGACTCAAAGCGTGTCTCTAAGCGTGTCTCTTAGCGTGTCTCTAAGCGTGTCTCTAAGCGTGTCTCTAAGCGTGACTCTAAGCGTGACTCAAAGCGTGACTCAAAGCGTGTCTCTAAGCGTGACTCTAAGCGTGTCTCTAAGCGTGTCTCTAAGCGTGACTCTAAGCGTGTCTCTAAGCGTGACTCTAAGCGTGTCTCTAAGCGTGTCTCTTAGCGTGTCTCTAAGCGTGTCTCTAAGCGTGACTCTAAGCGTGACTCAAAGCGTGTCTCTAAGCGTGACTCTAAGCGTGTCTCTAAGCGTGTCTCTAAGCGTGACTCTAAGCGTGACTCAAAGCGTGTCTCTAAGCGTGTCTCTAAGCGTGTCTCTAAGCGTGTCTCTAAGCGTGTCTCTAAGCGTGTCTCTAAGCGTGTCTCTAAGCGTGTCTCTAAGCGTGACTCTTAAGCGTGACTCTAAGCGTCTCTCTAAGCGTCTCTCTAAGCGTGTCTCTAAGCGTGACTCTAAGCGTGACTCTAAGCGTGTCTCTAAGCGTGTCTCTAAGCGTGACTCTAAGCGTGTCTCTAAGCGTGACTCTAAGCGTGACTCTAAGCGTGACTCTAAGCGTGACTCTAAGCGTGACTCTAAGCGTGTCTCTAAGCGTGTCTCTAAGCGTGACTCTAAGCGTGTCTCTAAGCGTGACTCTAAGCGTGACTCTAAGCGTGACTCTAAGCGTGACTCTAAGCGTGATTCTAAGCGTGATTCTAAGCGTGACTCTAAGCGTGACTCTAAGCGTGACTCTAAGCGTGACTCTTAAGCGTGACTCTTAAGCGTGACTCTAAGCGTGACTCTAAGCGTGACTCTAAGCGTGACTCTAAGCGTGACTCTAAGCGTGACTCTAAGCGTGACTCTAAGCGTGACTCTAAGCGTGACTCTAAGCGTGACTCTAAGCGTGACTCTAAGCGTGATTCTAAGCGTGTCTCTAAGCGTGACTCTAAGCGTGTCTCTAAGCGTGACTCTTAAGCGCGTCTCTAAGCGTGTCTCCAAGCGTGTCTCTAAGCGTGTCTCTAAGCGTGTCTCTAAGCGTGACTCTTAAGCGTGTCTCTAAGCGTGACTCTAAGCGTGTCTCTAAGCGTGACTCTAAGCGTGTCTCTAAGCGTGTCTCTAAGCGTGACTCTTAAGCGTGTCTCTAAGCGTGACTCTAAGCGTGTCTCTAAGCGTGACTCTTAAGCGTGACTCTTAAGCGTGACTCTAAGCGTGTCTCTAAGCGTGACTCTAAGCGTGACTCTAAGCGTGATTCTAAGCTTGTCTCTAAGCGTGACTCTTAAGCGTGACTCTTAAGCGTGACTCTAAGCGTGTCTCTAAGCGTGACTCTAAGCGTGACTCTAAGCGTGACTCTAAGCGTGACTCTAAGCGTGTCTCTAAGCGTGACTCTAAGCGTGACTCTAAGCGTGTCTCTAAGCGTGTCTCTAAGCGTGTCTCTAAGCGTGACTCTAAGCGGGTCTCTAAGCGTTTCTCTAAGCGTGTCTCTAAGCGTGACTCTAAGCGTGTCTCTAAGCGTGTCTCTAAGCGTGTCTCTAAGCGTGTCTCTAAGCGTGACTCTAAGCGTGTCTCTAAGCGTAACTCTAAGCGTGACTCTAAGCGTGACTCTAAGCGTGACTCTAAGCGTGTCTCTAAGCGTGACTCGAAGCGTGTCTCTAAGCGTGACTCTAAGCGTGTCTCTAAGCTTGTCTCTAAGCGTGACTCTAAGCGTGACTCTAAGCGTGACTCTAAGCGTGACTCTAAGCGTGACTCTAAGCGTGACTCTAAGCGTGTCTCTAAGCGTGTCTCTAAGCGTGTCTCTAAGCGTGTCTCTAAGCGTGACTCTAAGCGTGTCTCTAAGCGTGTCTCTAAGCGTGTCTCTAAGCGTGTCTCTAAGCGTGACTCTAAGCGTGACTCTAAGCGTGTCTCTAAGCGTGACTCTTAAGCGTGACTCTTAAGCGTGACTCTAAGCGTGACTCTAAGCGTGACTCTAAGCGTGTCTCTAAGCGTTTCTCTAAGCGTGTCTCTAAGCGTGACTCTAAGCGTGTCTCTAAGCGTGTCTCTAAGCGTGTCTCTAAGCGTGTCTCTAAGCGTGACTCTAAGCGTGTCTCTAAGCGTAACTCTAAGCGTGACTCTAAGCGTGACTCTAAGCGTGTCTCTAAGCGTGACTCGAAGCGTGTCTCTAAGCGTGACTCTAATCGTGTCTCTAAGCTTGTCTCTAAGCGTGACTCTAAGCGTGACTCTAAGCGTGACTCTAAGCGTGACTCTAAGCGTGTCTCTAAGCGTGTCTCTAAGCGTGTCTCTAAGCGTGTCTCTAAGCGTGACTCTAAGCGTGTCTCTAAGCGTGTCTCTAAGCTTGACTCTAAGCGTGACTCTAAGCGTGACTCTAAGCGTGACTCTAAGCGTGTCTCTAAGCGTGTCTCTAAGCGTGTCTCTAAGCGTGTCTCTAAGCGTGTCTCTAAGCGTGTCTCTAAGCGTGTCTCTAAGCGTGTCTCTAAGCGTGTCTAAGCGTGTCTCTAAGCGTGACTCTAAGCGTGTCTCTAAGCGTGACTCTAAGCGTGTCTCTAAGCGTGTCTCTAAGCGTGTCTCTAAGCGTGACTCTAAGCGTGTCTCTAAGCGTGTCTCTAAGCGTGTCTCTAAGCGTGTCTCTAAGCGTGTCTCTAAGCGTGTCTCCAAGCGTGACTCTAAGCGTGTCTCTAAGCGTGTCTCTAAGCGTGACTCTAAGCGTGACTCTAAGCGTGACTCGAAGCGTGACTCGAAGCGTGACTCGAAGCGTGACTCTAAGCGTGTCTCTAAGCGTGTCTCTAAGCGTGGCTCTAAGCGTGACTCTAAGCGTGACTCTAAGCGTGACTCTAAGCGTGACTCTAAGCGTGTCTCTAAGCGTGACTCTAAGCGTGTCTCTAAGCGTGTCTCTAAGCGTGTCTCTAAGCGTGTCTCCAAGCGTGTCTCCAAGCGTGACTCTAAGCGTGTCTCTAAGCGTGACTCTTAGCGTGTCTCTAAGCGTGACTCTAAGCGTGTCTCTAAGCGTAACTCTAAGCGTGTCTCTAAGCGTGTCTCTAAGCGTGGCTCTAAGCGTGGCTCTAAGCGTGGCTCTAAGCGTGGCTCTAAGCGTGTCTCTAAGCGTGTCTCTAAGCGTGTCTCTAAGCGTGACTCTAAGCGTGACTCTAAGCGTGTCTCTAAGCGTGTCTCTAAGCGTGTCTCTAAGCGTAACTCTAAGCGTGTCTCTAAGCGTGTCTCTAAGCGTGACTCTAAGCGTGTCTCTAAGCGTGACTCTAAGCGTGTCTCGAAGCGTGACTTGAAGCGTGTCTCTAAGTGTGGCTCTAAGCGTGACTCTAAGCGTGTCTCTAAGCGTGTCTCTAAGCGTGTCTCTAAGCGTGTCTCTAAGCGTGACTCTAAGCGTGACTCTAAGCGTGTCTCTAAGCGTGTCTCTAAGCGTGTCTCTAAGCGTGACTCTAAGCGTGTCTCTAAGCGTGACTCTAAGCGTGTCTCTAAGCGTGACTCTAAGCGTGACTCTAAGCGTGACTCTAAGCGTGACTCTAAGCGTGACTCTAAGCGTGTCTCTAAGCGTGACTCTAAGCGTGACTCTAAGCGTGACTCTAAGCGTGTCTCTAAGCGTGACTCTAAGCGTGTGCTATGTTTCCTGCAGAGATGAGGATCGGTCTAAACGAGGACTTCAGTATCGGCCGCGCTCAGCTCAGAGGTAATTCCTTCTGTCTGTCGTTGATGGTGTCTGTGTTTCTGGAGGTTACGGCGCCCTCTCCTGGTCTGTCTTGTGTCTGTCGTTGATGGTGTCTGTGTTTCTGCAGGTTACGGCGCCCTCTCCTGGTCTGTCTTGTGTCTGTCGTTGATGGTGTCTGTGTTTCTGGAGGTGATGGCGCCCTCTCCTGGTCTGTCTTGTGTCTGTCGTTGATGGTGTCTGTGTTTCTGGAGGTGATGGCGCCCTCTGCTGGTCTGTCTTGTGTCTGTCGTTGATGGTGTCTGTGTTTCTGGAGATGATGGCGCCCTCTCCTGGTCTGTCTTGTGTCTGTCGTTGATGGTGTCTGTGTTTCTGGAGGTGATGGCGCCCTCTCCTGGTCTGTCTTGTGTCTGTCGTTGATGGTGTCTGTGTTTCTGGAGATGATGGCGCCCTCTGCTGGTCTGTCTTGTGTCTGTCGTTGATGGTGTCTGTGTTTCTGGAGGTGATGGCGCCCTCTCCTGGTCTGTCTTGTGTCTGTCGTTGATGGTGTCTGTGTTTCTGGAGGTGACGGCGCCCTCTCCTGGTCTGTCTTGTGTCTGTCGTTGATGGTGTCTGTGTTTCTGGAGGTGAAGGCGCCCTCTCCTGGTCTGTCTTGTGTCTGTCGTTGATGGTGTCTGTGTTTCTGGAGGTGATGGCGCCCTCTGCTGGTCTGTCTTGTGTCTGTCGTTGATGGTGTCTGTGTTTCTGGAGGTTACGGCGCCCTCTCCTGGTCTGTCTTGTGTCTGTCGTTGATGGTGTCTGTGTTTCTGGAGGTGATGGCGCCCTCTGCTGGTCTGTCTTGTGTCTGTCGTTGATGGTGTCTGTGTTTCTGGAGGTGATGGCGCCCTCTCCTGGTCTGTCTTGTGTCTGTCGTTGATGGTGTCTGTGTTTCTGGAGGTGATGGCGCCCTCTCCTGGTCTGTCTTGTGTCTGTCGTTGATGGTGTCTGTGTTTCTGGAGATGATGGCGCCCTCTGCTGGTCTGTCTTGTGTCTGTCGTTGATGGTGTCTGTGTTTCTGGAGGTGATGGCGCCCTCTCCTGGTCTGTCTTGTGTCTGTCGTTGATGGTGTCTGTGTTTCTGGAGATGATGGCGCCCTCTGCTGGTCTGTCTTGTGTCTGTCGTTGATGGTGTCTGTGTTTCTGGAGGTGATGGCGCCCTCTCCTGGTCTGTCTTGTGTCTGTCGTTGATGGTGTCTGTGTTTCTGGAGGTGATGGCGCCCTCTCTGGTCTGTCTTGTGTCTGTCGTTGATGGTGTCTGTGTTTCTGGAGGTGATGGCGCCCTCTCCTGGTCTGTCTTGTGTCTGTCGTTGATGGTGTCTTTGTTTCTGGAGGTGATGGCGCCCTCTCCTGGTCTGTCTTGTGTCTGTCGTTGATGGTGTCTGTGTTTCTGGAGGTGACGGCGCCCTCTCCTGGTCTGTCTTGTGTCTGTCGTTGATGGTGTCTGTGTTTCTGGAGGTTACGGCGCCCTCTCCTGGTCTGTCTTGTGTCTGTCGTTGATGGTGTCTGTGTTTCTGGAGGTTACGGCGCCCTCTCCTGGTCTGTCTTGTGTCTGTCGTTGATGGTGTCTGTGTTTCTGGAGGTGATGGCGCCCTCTCCTGGTCTGTCTTGTGTCTGTCGTTGATGGTGTCTGTGTTTCTGGAGGTGATGGCGCCCTCTGCTGGTCTGTCTTGTGTCTGTCGTTGATGGTGTCTGTGTTTCTGGAGGTGATGGCGCCCTCTCCTGGTCTGTCTTGTGTCTGTCGTTGATGGTGTCTGTGTTTCTGGAGGTGATGGCGCCCTCTCCTGGTCTGTCTTGTGTCTGTCGTTGATGGTGTCTGTGTTTCTGGAGGTGATGGCGCCCTCTCTGGTCTGTCTTGTGTCTGTCGTTGATGGTGTCTGTGTTTCTGGGGGTGATGGCGCCCTCTCCTGGTCTGTCTTGTGTCTGTCGTTGATGGTGTCTGTGTTTCTGGAGATGATGGCGCCCTCTCCTGGTCTGTCTTGTGTCTGTCGTTGATGGTGTCTGTGTTTCTGGAGATGATGGCGCCCTCTGCTGGTCTGTCTTGTGTCTGTCGTTGATGGTGTCTTTGTTTCTGGAGGTGATGGCGCCCTCTCCTGGTCTGTCTTGTGTCTGTCGTTGATGGTGTCTGTGTTTCTGGAGGTGACGGCGCCCTCTCCTGGTCTGTCTTGTGTCTGTCGTTGATGGTGTCTGTGTTTCTGGAGGTTACGGCGCCCTCTCCTGGTCTGTCTTGTGTCTGTCGTTGATGGTGTCTGTGTTTCTGGAGGTTACGGCGCCCTCTCCTGGTCTGTCTTGTGTCTGTCGTTGATGGTGTCTGTGTTTCTGGAGGTGATGGCGCCCTCTCCTGGTCTGTCTTGTGTCTGTCGTTGATGGTGTCTGTGTTTCTGGAGGTGATGGCGCCCTCTGCTGGTCTGTCTTGTGTCTGTCGTTGATGGTGTCTGTGTTTCTGGAGGTGATGGCGCCCTCTCCTGGTCTGTCTTGTGTCTGTCGTTGATGGTGTCTGTGTTTCTGGAGGTGATGGCGCCCTCTCCTGGTCTGTCTTGTGTCTGTCGTTGATGGTGTCTGTGTTTCTGGAGGTGACGGCGCCCTCTCCTGGTCTGTCTTGTGTCTGTCGTTGATGGTGTCTGTGTTTCTGGAGGTTACGGCGCCCTCTCCTGGTCTGTCTTGTGTCTGTCGTTGATGGTGTCTGTGTTTCTGGAGGTTACGGCGCCCTCTCCTGGTCTGTCTTGTGTCTGTCGTTGATGGTGTCTGTGTTTCTGGAGGTGATGGCGCCCTCTCCTGGTCTGTCTTGTGTCTGTCGTTGATGGTGTCTGTGTTTCTGGAGGTGATGGCGCCCTCTCCTGGTCTGTCTTGTGTCTGTCGTTGATGGTGTCTGTGTTTCTGGAGGTGATGGCGCCCTCTCCTGGTCTGTCTTGTGTCTGTCGTTGATGGTGTCTGTGTTTCTGGAGGTGATGGCGCCCTCTCCTGGTCTGTCTTGTGTCTGTCGTTGATGGTGTCTGTGTTTCTGGAGGTGACGGCGCCCTCTCCTGGTCTGTCTTGTGTCTGTCGTTGATGGTGTCTGTGTTTCTGGAGGTTACGGCGCCCTCTCCTGGTCTGTCTTGTGTCTGTCGTTGATGGTGTCTGTGTTTCTGGAGGTTACGGCGCCCTCTCCTGGTCTGTCTTGTGTCTGTCGTTGATGGTGTCTGTGTTTCTGGAGGTGATGGCGCCCTCTCCTGGTCTGTCTTGTGTCTGTCGTTGATGGTGTCTGTGTTTCTGGAGGTGATGGCGCCCTCTCCTGGTCTGTCTTGTGTCTGTCGTTGATGGTGTCTGTGTTTCTGGAGGTGATGGCGCCCTCTCCTGGTCTGTCTTGTGTCTGTCGTTGATGGTGTCTGTGTTTCTGGAGGTGATGGCGCCCTCTGCTGGTCTGTCTTGTGTCTGTCGTTGATGGTGTCTGTGTTTCTGGAGGTGATGGCGCCCTCTCCTGGTCTGTCTTGTGTCTGTCGTTGATGGTGTCTGTGTTTCTGGAGGTGATGGCGCCCTCTCCTGGTCTGTCTTGTGTCTGTCGTTGATGGTGTCTGTGTTTCTGCAGGTTATGGTGCTGCGGTGAGAGTGGACCAGTGCAGCTTCCACCAGAGCGTCAAACTGGACGAGTTCGACACCAGCAGGATCCTGGCACTCTGTCCGTCACAAGGAGAGGTACGACGTCTGCTTTTTAGAATAATATAACGATGAATAAAACATATATAGTTGTAGTATAAATGTACTTTTCCTTCTTGCAGCAGACGGTGATGCAGTACCAGCTGAGTGAGGAGCTCCCGTGTGCCGCGCCCTTCAGGCTGTTCCCCACCATCGAGAGAGACGCCTCGGGACGGTAACTTTACTGCTGCTGCTGCTGCTGCTACTGCTACTACTAGCAGTAGCAGCAGCAGCAGCAGTATTAATAGTAATAGTAGCAGTAGCAGTAGCAGCAGCAGCAGCAGCAGCAGCAGTAGCAGTAGCAGTAGCAGTAGCAGTAGCAGTAGTAGTAGCAGCAGTAGTAGCAGCAGTAGCAGTAGCAGTAGCAGTAGCAGCAGCAGCAGTAGCAGCAGCAGCAGCAGCAGCAGCAGTACTACATTAAGCTAACCATGCTCTAGTGCGGTACAGGGCGCCCTCTGGTGGCCTGCAGTGGTATTACAGTTGTGTTTAAACCTGTGTTCACAGATTACTGATGTACCTGAAACTGCGCTGTGACCTGCCGCCCAAAATGTACTGTATCTATTCAAATATAACACGGAACACAAAACGTACTGCTTTTGTAGTAAAGTATCTCAGAACATATGATAGTGTTCCTATAGGACAGGGGGGGGCAATTCTTTTCCTCCGAGGGCCATATTCGAATCCAGGCCTGTAGCGGAGGGCCGGCTCGCCATCATTGGTGTGAAGAAAAAAAAATCCCAAAAATGAAATATCAAATAAAATATAACTTTTCTGTCAAATATAGGCTATTGAATCTATTATTTAATTCATTTCACGTCATATGTATTAAGGATACACGTGCAGACAGATGCTGAGGGCAAAAAAGGTTATTTATTTTTTTTAAATATTACTTGGACAAGCTTGGCGGGCCGGATTGAAAGGCCCTGCGGGCCGGATGCGGCCTGCGGGCCGTAGTTTGCCCACCCCTGCTATAGTACATAGTATTTGGATATTTCAGTGCGTAGTGCAGTACATAACTGTAGTTCCTGGTCTGTCCTCAGAGCGGCGCTGAACGTCCAGGCGTCGGTCAGCGTGCCCAAAGGCTCCGTCAGGTCAGTCCATTCAAATGTCACACAAATCACCCCCGTCTGAGGCAGGACAGTGACGTGTGCAGAGGTTGTGGGTTCAACTCTGTGAAGGAGGGACGCATTTGTCTGGAAAATGTCCCATGTAAATGCTGTGACTCCTGACGCTCTGTCTGTGTTTGGACAAGGCGCTCCTTTGCATGGACGCGACTCGGCAGCAGGACCAGATGAAGCCTGCTCTTTATGCTCTTTGACTGACATCTGTATGAAAGGATATTTGTCTGTACGACGCTCGAGAGCTTGAACAGTGCAATGAATGAAACAAACTGTGCAAAAGAAAGTGTTCAAAGCCTGAATGAGTTTGTGTTTGTGTGATGGAGCCGCACGAGGAGCTGTTTGTCCCAGAGACATCTCAGTCTTACCATCAAAACCATCAAGACCTTTGAAAACAAGAAGTAACAGTTTCAAATCTCAAACAAACTGGAGGCCAAAGGAGCGTTCCTGTCCGAGGTCGACACCCAAAGTGTTCAAGCCGTTTCCTCGAAGACGACAGGGACAAACGGAGTTAACGATGCTCATAGGAAATGATCAAATGTCCCAGAGCGCCCCCTGTCCTTAGGGCCTCCTTCTGCAGGAGAAACTACTAAAGCCTTTGGGAGGAAGCTTCAGTTGTAGTCATCTGGACTCAGTTTAGAGTTTAGTTTTCTAAACTGAGTCCAGATGAAACAACTGAAACTTTTTCTACAATGGAACACTCCTGGACGAATGAGGGACACGCCCACATACTAAAGCCTTTGGTAGAAAGTAGAAACCTGGAGGTAGCCCACACCTGCTGTGGTGGGCTCTGAACCCTGCTGTGGTGGGCTCTGAACCCTGCTGTGGTGGGCTTTGAACCCTGCTGTGGTGGGCTCTGAACCCTGCTGTGGTGGGCTCTGGACCCTGCTGTGGTGGGCTCTGGACCCTGCTGTGGTGGGCTCTGAACCCTGCTGTGGTGGGCTCTGAACCCTGCTGTGGTGGGCTCTGGACCCTGCTGTAGTGGGCTCTGGACCCTGCTGTGGTGGGCTCTGAACCCTGCTGTGGTGGGCTCTGAACCCTGCTGTGGTGGGCTCTGGACCCTGCTGTGGTGGGCTCTGAACCCTGCTGTGGTGGGCTCTGGACCCTGCTGTGGTGGGCTCTGAACCCTGCTGTGGTGGGCTCTGAACCCTGCTGTAGTGGGCTCTGGACCCTGCTGTGGTGGGCTCTGAACCCTACTGTGGTGGGCTCTGAACCCTGCTGTGGTGGGCTCTGATCCCTGCTGTGGTGGGCTCTGATCCCTGCTGTGGTGGGCTCTGATCCCTGCTGTGGTGGGCTCTGAACCCTGCTGTGGTGGGCTCTGAACCCTGCTGTGGTGGGCTCTGAACCCTACTGTGGTGGGCTCTGAACCCTGCTGTGGTGGGCTCTGATCCCTGCTGTGGTGGGCTCTGATCCCTGCTGTGGTGGGCTCTGATCCCTGCTGTGGTGGGCTCTGAACCCTGCTGTGGTGGGCTCTGAACCCTGCTGTGGTGGGCTCTGAACCCTGACTGGAAAACTGTGTCCTTTACGTGTTTACCTGTGTGTTGTTTACCTGTGTGTTGTTTACTTGTTTACCTGTGTGTTGTTTACCTGTGTGTTGTTTACCTGTGTGTTGTTTACATATGTGTTGTTTACCTGTGTTGTTTACATGTGTGTTATCTACTTGTTTACCTTTGTGTTGTTTACCTGTGTGTTGTTTACTTGTTTACCTGTGTGTTGTTTACCTGTGTGTTGTTCACCTGTGTGTTGTTTACCTGTGTGTTGTTTACATATGTGTTGTTTACCTGTGTTGTTTACATGTGTGTTATCTACTTGTTTACCTTTGTGTTGTTTACCTGTGTGTTGTTTACATGTGTGTTGTTTACTTGTTTGCATGTGTGTTGTTTACCTGTGTGTTGTTTACCTGTGTGTTGTTTACTTGTTTGCATGTGTGTTGTTTACCTGTGTGTTGTTTACATGTGTGTTGTTTACTTGTTTACATGTGTGTTGTTTACCTGTGTGTTGTTTACTTGTTTACCTGTGTGTTGTTTACCTGTGTGTTGTTTACTTGTTTACCTGTGTGTTGTTTACCTGTGTGTTGTTTACTTGTTTGCATGTGTGTTGTTTACCTGTGTGTTGTTTACATGTATGTTGTTTACTTGTTTACATGTGTGTTGTTTACCTGTGTGTTGTTTACCTGTGTGTTGTTTACTTGTTTACCTGTGTGTTGTTTACCTGTGTGTTGTTTACCTGTGTGTTGTTTACCTGTGTGTTGTTTACTTGTTTACCTGTGTGTTGTTTACATGTGTGTTGTTTACCTGTGTGTTGTTTACCTGTGTGTTGTTTACTTGTTTACCTGTGTGTTGTTTACCTGTGTGTTGTTTACATGTGTGTTGTTTACCTGTGTGTTGTTTACCTGTGTGTTGTTTACTTGTTTACCTGTGTGTTGTTTACCTGTGTGTTGTTTACCTGTGTGTTGTTTACATGTGTGTTGTTTACCTGTGTGTTGTTTACCTGTGTGTTGTTTACCTGTGTGTTGTTTACTTGTTTACCTGTGTGTTGTTTACCTGTGTGTTGTTTACCTGTGTGTTGTTTACCTGTGTGTTGTTTACCTGTGTGTTGTTTACTTGTTTACCTGTGTGTTGTTTACCTGTGTGTTGTTTACTTGTTTACCTGTGTGTTGTTTACCTGTGTGTTGTTTACCTGTGTGTTGTTTACCTGTGTGTTGTTTACTTGTTTGCATGTGTGTTGTTTACCTGTGTGTTGTTTACATGTGTGTTGTTTACTTGTTTACATGTGTGTTGTTTACCTGTGTGTTGTTTACCTGTGTGTTGTTTACCTGTGTGTTGTTTACTTGTTTACCTGTGTGTTGTTTACCTGTGTGTTGTTTACCTGTGTGTTGTTTACCTGTGTGTTGTTTACTTGTTTACCTGTGTGTTGTTTACATGTGTGTTGTTTACCTGTGTGTTGTTTACCTGTGTGTTGTTTACTTGTTTACCTGTGTGTTGTTTACATGTGTGTTGTTTACCTGTGTGTTGTTTACTTGTTTACCTGTGTGTTGTTTACCTGTGTGTTGTTTACATGTGTGTTGTTTACCTGTGTGTTGTTTACCTGTGTGTTGTTTACATGTGTGTTGTTTACCTGTGTGTTGTTTACCTGTGTGTTGTTTACTTGTTTACCTGTGTGTTGTTTACATGTGTGTTGTTTACCTGTGTGTTGTTTACCTGTGTGTTGTTTACCTGTGTGTTGTTTACTTGTTTACCTGTGTTGTTTACCTGTGTGTTGTTTACTTGTTTACCTGTGTGTTGTTTACCCGTGTGTTGTTTACCTGTGTGTTGTTTACCTGTGTGTTGTTTACTTGTTTACCTGTGTGTTGTTTACCTGTGTGTTGTTTACTTGTTTACCTGTGTGTTGTTTACCTGTGTGTTGTTTACTTGTTTACCTGTGTGTTGTTTACTTGTTTACCTGTGTGTTGTTTACCTCTGTGTTGTTTACCTGTGTGTTGTTTACCTGTGTGTTGTTTACTTGTTTACCTGTGTGTTGTTTACCTGTGTGTTGTTTACTTGTTTACCTGTGTGTTGTTTACCTGTGTGTTGTTTACCTGTGTGTTGTTTACATGTGTGTTGTTTACCTGTGTGTTGTTTACCTGTGTGTTGTTTACTTGTTTACCTGTGTGTTGTTTACCTGTGTGTTGTTTACCTGTGTGTTGTTTACCTGTGTGTTGTTTACTTGTTTACCTGTGTGTTGTTTACCTGTGTGTTGTTTACCTGTGTGTTGTTTACCTGTGTTGTTTACTTGTTTACCTGTGTGTTGTTTACCTCTGTGTTGTTTACCTGTGTGTTGTTTACCTGTGTGTTGTTTACTTGTTTACCTGTGTGTTGTTTACCTGTGTGTTGTTTACTTGTTTACCTGTGTGTTGTTTACCTGTGTGTTGTTTACCTGTGTGTTGTTTACATGTGTGTTGTTTACCTGTGTGTTGTTTACCTGTGTGTTGTTTACTTGTTTACCTGTGTGTTGTTTACCTGTGTGTTGTTTACCTGTGTGTTGTTTACCTGTGTGTTGTTTACTTGTTTACCTGTGTGTTGTTTACCTGTGTGTTGTTTACTTGTTTACCTGTGTGTTGTTTACCTGTGTGTTGTTTACCTGCGTGTTGTTTACCTGTGTGTTGTTTACTTGTTTACCTGTGTGTTTACCTGTGTGTTGTTTACCTGTGTGTTGTTTACCTGTGTGTTGTTTACTTGTTTACCTGTGTTGTTTACCTGTGTGTTGTTTACTTGTTTACCTGTGTGTTGTTTACCCGTGTGTTGTTTACCTGTGTGTTGTTTACCTGTGTGTTGTTTACTTGTTTACCTGTGTGTTGTTTACCTGTGTGTTGTTTACTTGTTTACCTGTGTGTTGTTTACCTGTGTGTTGTTTACCTGTGTTGTTTACTTGTTTACCTGTGTGTTGTTTACCTGTGTGTTGTTTACTTGTTTACCTGTGTGTTGTTTACCTGTGTGTTGTTTACTTGTTTACCTGTGTGTTGTTTACCTGTGTGTTGTTTACCTGTGTGTTGTTTACCTGTGTGTTGTTTACTTGTTTACATGTGTGTTGTTTACCTGTGTGTTGTTTACTTGTTTACCTGTGTGTTGTTTACCTGTGTGTTGTTTACCTGCGTGTTGTTTACCTGTGTGTTGTTTACTTGTTTACCTGTGTGTTTACCTGTGTGTTGTTTACCTGTGTGTTGTTTACCTGTGTGTTGTTTACTTGTTTACCTGTGTTGTTTACCTGTGTGTTGTTTACTTGTTTACCTGTGTGTTGTTTACCCGTGTGTTGTTTACCTGTGTGTTGTTTACCTGTGTGTTGTTTACTTGTTTACCTGTGTGTTGTTTACCTGTGTGTTGTTTACTTGTTTACCTGTGTGTTGTTTACCTGTGTGTTGTTTACCTGTGTTGTTTACTTGTTTACCTGTGTGTTGTTTACTTGTTTACCTGTGTGTTGTTTACCTGTGTGTTGTTTACTTGTTTACCTGTGTGTTGTTTACCTGTGTGTTGTTTACCTGTGTGTTGTTTACTTGTTTACCTGTGTGTTGTTTACCTGTGTGTTGTTTACAGTCTGTCTCAGGAGCTGAGCAGTCCGGACCAGAGTGCAGAGCTGAAGACTCGTGTGGTTCTTTGGTCCATCCCGAAGTTTAACGGAGGAACTCAGCTCTCTGCCATTTTTAAGGTCAGACAAGTGCACAAACAAACAAACAAACAAACAAACAAACAAACAAACAAACAAACAAACAAACAAACAAACAAACAAACAAACAAACAAACAAACAAACAAACAAACAAACAAACAAACAAACAAACAAACAAACAAACACACACACACACACACACACACACACACACACACACACACACACACACACAAAGACACACACACAAACAAACAAAGACACACACACAAACAAACAAACAAAGACACACACACACAAAACGTAGAAATATCAGGTCATGTCTGTCCCTCGTGTCTGTCCCTCATCTCTTTCCCTCATGTCTGTCCCTCATCTCTGCCCCTCGTGTCTGTCCCTCATCTCTTTCCCTCGTGTCTGTCCCTCATCTCTGCCCCTCGTGTCTGTCCCTCATCTCTGCCCCTCGTGTCTGTCCCTCATCTCTGCCCCTCGTGTCTGTCCCTCATCTCTGCCCCTCATGTCTGTCCCTCATCTCTGCCCCTCATCTCTGCCCCTCGTGTCTGTCCCTCATCTCTGCCCCTCGTGTCTGTCCCTCATCTCTGCCCCTCGTGTCTGCCCCTCATCTCTGCCCCTCGTGTCTGTCCCTCATCTCTGCCCCTCATCTCTGTCCCTCATCTCTGCCCCTCATGTCTTACCCTCATGTCTGTCCCTCATCTCTGTCCCTCATCTCTGCCCCTCATCTCTGCCCCTCATCTCTGTCCCTCATCTCTGCCCCTCATGTCTGTCCCTCATCTCTGCCCCTCATCTCTGTCCCTCATCTCTGCCCCTCGTGTCTGTCCCTCATCTCTGCCCCTCGTGTCTGCCCCTCATCTCTGCCCCTCGTGTCTGTCCCTCATCTCTGCCCCTCATCTCTGTCCCTCATCTCTGCCCCTCATGTCTTACCCTCATGTCTGTCCCTCATCTCTGTCCCTCATCTCTGCCCCTCATCTCTGCCCCTCATCTCTGTCCCTCATCTCTGCCCCTCATGTCTGTCCCTCATCTCTGCCCCTCATCTCTGTCCCTCATCTCTGCCCCTCATGTCTTACCCTCATGTCTGTCCCTCATCTCTGCCCCTCATCTCTGTCCCTCATCTCTGCCCCTCATGTCTTACCCTCATGTCTGTCCCTCATCTCTGCCCCTCATGTCTGTCCCTCATCTCTGCCCCTCATGTCTGTCCCTCATCTCTGCCCCTCATCTCTGTCCCTCATCTCTGCCCCTCATGTCTTACCCTCATGTCTGTCCCTCATCTCTGCCCCTCATGTCTGTCCCTCATCTCTGCCCCTCGTGTCTGTCCCTCATCTCTGCCCCTCGTGTCTGCCCCTCATCTCTGCCCCTCGTGTCTGCCCCTCATCTCTGCCCCTCGTGTCTGCAGCTGGACGTCCCGGGCTTGACCTCTTCTTCTCTGCTGGAGCTCGGTCCAGTCGGTCTGAGTTTTGAAGTTCCCAGATGGACCTGCAGTGGACTCCAGATCCGCTTCCTGAGACTGAGTCCGGTCCAGCCCAGTCCAGGAGAGAGATGGGTCCGATACACCACCCACTCGGACTCCTACACCGTCAGGGTCTAATCCCACTCGGACTCCTACACCGTCAGGGTCTAATCCCACTCGGACTCCTACACCGTCAGGGTCTAATCCCACTCGGACTCCTACACCGTCAGGGTCTAATCCCACTCGGACTCCTACACCGTCAGGGTCTAAACCCACTCGGACTCCTACACCGTCAGGGTCTAAACCCACTCGGACTCCTACACCGTCAGGGTCTAAACCCACTCGGACTCCTACACCGTCAGGGTCTAAACCCACTCGGACTCCTACACCGTCAGGGTCTAATCCCACTCGGACTCCTACACCGTCAGGGTCTAAACCCACTCGGACTCCTACACCGTCAGGGTCTAAACCCACTCGGACTCCTACACCGTCAGGGTCTAAACCCACTCGGACTCCTACACCGTCAGGGTCTAAACCCACTCGGACTCCTACACCGTCAGGGTCTAATCCCACTCGGACTCCTACACCGTCAGGGTCTAAACCCACTCGGACTCCTACACCGTCAGGGTCTAATCCCACTCGGACTCCTACACCGTCAGGGTCTAAACCCACTCGGACTCCTACACCGTCAGGGTCTAAACGTCAGAAGTTTCTAAGTTGGGCCACAGGAGCTTGTGGGGAATGGAACAAAGTAATAAGACAGGAGGACGTTACAGTATAAATTGTATAAATTGTATTAATATAAATAAATATAAACAAAAATGTTTCCAGCAAAGTTCAGTTCCTTTGTGTTCTTAAGTTCAGTTCGTAGGATTTCAAAAACAATGAATATATTCCGAGTGAAAGGCAAAAAGATCCTTCCACTGAGGGTCATTCCACTGAGGGTCCTTCCACTGAGGGTCCTTCCGCTGAGGGTCATTCCACTGAGGGTCCTTCCGCTGAGGGTCATTCCACTGAGGGTCATTCCACTG